>NC_091110.1:8778970-9080735 GCF_024713975.1 Paralichthys olivaceus
GATAACTCACAAACAGGACAAATCACAACAATTAACCACAAACAGCACAATTCAAACATTTCAAAACAGAGACAAATTACTAAACATAATAAAAGAATAACAACACTTCTAACAGGAAAGGTCGGTAGAGAAGGCTCCTCTCTGACTGGATGGATCCACTGTTTTGTGACTTGTTGTTGAGTTTTCTTTTTTTCATTGTTTTCTTATTTGCCATTTCCTGTCATGTTTTATTATTTCCTTATTTGCTGTTGTGTTTTATGATTTGTGGAGATGTTTTTTTTTATTTGCCATTGTGCTTTGTGATTTCCTTCCATGCTTTCTTATTTGCTGTAGTCTTTCCCAAGTTGTGTTTTATGATTTGTTGTGTTTGCTGATTTGCACATCAGGCCCGTCGTATTTTCTCTTTCCCATGACATCAAAGTTGCCTGACAGTCATTTAAAACTTTCCGGAAGCAATTCACTGTTGAGTACTTCCTTCCCATGGTGCACTTCAAAGTTGCTGCCCCACATTCATGGACTGTCTTGTGCCATCTAGTGGCACTTAGTTGTCAGTACACGCTGCCTTTTAACAATGGTGGCTGTGGTGAAAGGCCTATCTCTGTATCTCTGCCTGCCAGAGCCTGTCAGCATTAATAATGCAGGATCACTATCTACACCAAGTGGGCTGAAGTGATAAGAAGTTGTTTCTCTTTAGATAGAGAATGTTCATGTTTACAAATACTCTTTCTCCGAATGTATAGCACAGAGTAATCTGATTAAATGCTAAAAATTCCAGTCAAATAGCTTAATTGTTGGCTCTAGACAATTGAATTGCAGTTAGTGGCATATAATGGTTAAAATACATTGAAATTCTTGCCTCAACAAATGTCAAAAATGACAATGACACTTTCATTTTTCAAACAGCGTCCTCATTTACAGCTCATGTAATTCTCAAGAAAAGGAGGAGAATGTGTTGAGTTACTAGAGGGTTGGGTGCTGCCCTGTGTTTGTGAGCTGTCCTGAACTTTCACCAGGAGTTTTTCCCATTGGCCATAAAGAGACTGATATATATGATCACTGTTCTAAAAGTTTCTCATGTTTAAGGCATTTCCTGCAGTTTTCTAACTTGTGAAATGGATGGAAAAGTTGTTAGATAAACTGCTGCCAAAGTGATGTGTTAGCACTGTAAAACAATAGTCTTTAATCTGTGTACATCACCTCAGGCAGAGAGGCCCCACGCAGGAGACTGAGAGGCCCCACACAGGAGACTGAGAGGCCCCACACAGGAGACTGAGAGGCTGACAGGGTCGTGATGACTAATGTCTCATAAAGTGTAACCAAGAGGCTCTGAATTTGGGATTCCTACCTCTTTCTATTTCTGTCAGTGCTGTCCTAAATACCTCCCTCATCAGAGCTTGTCTGAGCCCCAGGGGCCATTTGCAGTCAAAACTTGAAAGAGTGGATCTGCCTGTTCTGACAGTGTCAGAAATGTGGGGCGCCAGGTACTGTGAGGATGAAGGCATGTGGTTAGCTGACTGGTTAGTTTAGCCTTTGGGTCCATCTGCAGAGCATTAAAAAACTTCTGTTCTTTTCTTTTCAATGCCTTTGAAATTAGTTCTGGGAGGAACCCTCAGAAATGAATGTGCACTTATGATAAAGCTCACGTGAGCAACTTTGGTGGGCGTCTATTCAAATCCTCCAGATTTTCTCAGGCCTGTGATTGACCTGTGCATTAACCTGTTTGAATATAAAACACTGATTTGAATGTGTGAATAGAATCTTGTCCAAACAGGCCCAGAGACGTGATGAAGTCTTCCACCCTAAATTTAACTTGAGGCATGTCTGGTGATATGTTGGATATGTTGGATATCTGTGCCGTCCACATTTTATTGAGGGTTTGAGAGAACCCCATTGGTGAAGCTTTTTCTCCTCAGTCAACACTAGTGTCAAGGTGCATCATCCGTTTGAGCCTCAGCCAGCAAAAATAAAGAAATATTGGAAATAATAACTGAACAGGAACTGTCCCATTCACATAATGGTGTCTTTATCACATCAATAAATAATATATTCATGTCGCCAGGGATATGGTGGTATTTGTTAAATTGCTACTTAGTTTTGAATAAAAGCAAATAAAGTATCTGGTAAACTGAATCCACAATAAATATAGTCAATACCAGCTCCACACCAAACAGCAGACAAAGATGGCATTTATACCTGGTTAAGTCGGTTTCCCTTCTTGCCATGTTTATTTGTATTTTGGATAAAAATGAGCAATTGTTGTATTTTGGTATCAGATTTGTTTTGCTATTTTATGATACTTGTTTCTGTACTGCTTCTGTAGTGGATTGTACTTTGATTTCGCCATCATATCCAAACAAAGAGCAGCCACTTTCAGTTCCTTGTCCTTTATTTTTAATATTATTGTGATTATTATTAATATCATTAGTATGATTATTGCACTGTTTGCTGGTTGCATCAATATAGGCTTAAATTTGTGTGAGATGAGTCTCAAGATCACAGGGTGGGTGGCAGTGGGAGGGAACAGGATGGAAGCACAGGCACACACACACACACACACACAGAGAGAGAGAGAGAGAGAGACGTTCCAAAACACCCCTCCCATCCGGAGAGAGAGCCTCACATGAGATCTCCACCTCCCTTCCTCCCTCTCTCTCTCTCTCTCTCGCTCCCTGCTTGACGTCAGACGTGCTCCTGTTGGGTTGCCATGGGAACATGATTCCCTGTACCCCCTCCTCCTCCTCCGTCCTTTTCCCTCTCTCCCTCTCTCTCTCCATCCATCCCTATCTCTCTCTTTCTCCCTCCCTCCCTCCATCGATTCCTCTCTCTCCTCCCTCTCTCTCTCTCTCTCTCTCTCTGCTCTGGTAGGTCCACGATGGTACAGCCAGCATCTTGCAGCACAATGGTTGCAAGGTGGTGAGCTGTGGGAAGAGAGAGAGACAGAGAGAGTGATTCAGCATCAGCGAACCTGGGCTGCGTCCACCTCTGCTCCTTTTGCCTTTAGACATATATTTTTTTATATATGAATTCTCCATCTTTCTGATCGTCTGAATCAAGCCTTTGGCACAGCTATGGTCGCCGCCGCATCACTGTCTCCCGTCGGGATGTTTTGAGAAAGAAAAGGACCGTCACCGGACTGGGGATCGTCATCAGCTGGCACGGAATGGTAAGGGCCGGTTCCGGGGTTTTGGTGTGTGATGTGCGGCGGTGGATGCAGTGCGATGCTCCCCCGGACAAACAGCTGCTGCCCGGAGGAGGGTGGAGTGATGAATATTGATTAGAAGGGAAGGTTAATGAAGTCCAATGTAGTGATGGGGGGGAAAGGGACAGCCATGATTGAAATAAACAAATAAACAAATAAATAAATAACAGTATCGTGATAGATGTTGTTTCTGTAACCGTGCGTAATGGCGCTATGCTTGTCCATCCATGCTCTCCATCTCCATCCAATAGGCTTAAAAACACCACACAGTTTATTAGAATAACATCACATAACAATGTTCTCATATGCAGGATGCTTCTCTTTGTTTATTTTGCATCTGAGCATCTGGTTATCTATCATCCACTCGCTCTGAATTTGTGGTCGACTGCTGCAAATGGATGATGCATGGACGATGCTTCCTCTTCAAAACACAAGCCTTGCCCATGCAGGCTTCGTACTGTAGGCCTCACATGCAGAGTTTGTCTCTCCTCCTCCTCCTCCCCCCTCTCCCTCAGAAGTCAGCTGCGCACCTTGTGCATTATGCAGACCGTCAGTGCTTCAACCAGGGATATGGCACCAGCCTCAGATCCATCACGTAAGAGCTGGGAGAAGTAGATGGCCCCTGTTCCCAGACAAACAGTCTGAATTAATGCTGATTTATCGATTGATGTGGAGTTGGTGACTCTGATGCTGATGTGTACAGTATATTAAGGGGAAGTTTAAGGGTCTGGTTATTAAAACTGAACTCAAAGCGGCATGCAGGGGGGGTGGGATGCTACGGTAGAATACATTCTGTTCCGGATTAAAAGAGATGAAGCAACAGAGGAAGGTAATTTTCTTAAATGTGCTTTGTTTTTCTTTTGTGGATTACTGGAAACACACTTCATTAGCCTGAAAACCCACATGGCCATTATAGTGATTGCACATATTGCACAGTATAAGTGTAAGGGATGCATCACCTCCAGGTTATGAGCACAGACTGCTGGTGTTATTGTCATATTTATGCTTCTTTCATATTTCATATTTTTCTTTTCCATGCCGTACCTGTGTGTGTGTGTGTGTGTGGTCCACGCCTGCAGTCCAGGACTAATTACTGGTGCTGTGGAGTTAGGTGAAGGTTTTTAAAAGGTGTCACAACAAACTCTCCACGTTTGGGACAGGAAAAGAGAAAACGCTTCAGCACTGTGACCTTGGCTGCTGAATAATTCACGAGGCGGGCTTCCATGCCTGTGAAAGTGCTGCAGGGAACACGCTTAACAATTAAACAAAGCTTTTTATGGGTGTTTCTGCAGTGGCTGGAGAGAGTGGCATCTCCCTTTTAATAGAAGAATAAAAGGTTACACCATGTTCATCTTCATCCTCTTCATCATTAGCAGTTTGAGAGAAAAGAGTCTTGAGAATAGCTCTTAAATATTTATGGGGAATTACACAGAAAGGTCTTCAACATTATACCACAGTCTGTTTCATTTTGAGGTAGTGCAGCCACTGCAGGTTTACACACACACACACACACACACAGATAATCACTGATATTGATTGGGTAGGTAGCTGGTTTAAGCAATTGGAGCTCATCAATTGGAAAGAGCCACTACAGCAGACTGATGTTGCGTCGCAGACGGTGATGGCTGCACTGTAATTCCATTTTGTTTTGCAGACTTTGGATCACCAGTATTCTAATCCTGTGTTATGTAATAAAGTAAGGCAATGTATTAAACTGAGATGATGGTGGAATTACAGGCATGATTCATCTGCAAAGTAACAAACCATATGGCTGGAACTGATGCTTATTTTCACTATTGATTAATCTGTATTTTTCCCAATTAATTGATTATTTAGTTTAAGCAAACAAACATTGGTGAATAAATACCAGTTCAGTATAACATAAGGGTTTATAGAGGTTGTATGTGAGAAGTTCATGAAAATACCTTTTCCAAAAACCATCGCTGCTGAACATTAATCGCTGAAATATTCTCGTCTCTTTGTGGTGGTTTGTGGTTTGAATAATTACATGGGAGGTCAATATCATCATTAGAAATGAATGGATCACTGAGGAACACTTTCTGTGACCTCGGCTGAGTCTTACTCTTTACTGTGGTTTTAATAATCTGTACTCCTTATGTTGTAACAGCTGCTCAAATATGATCCAGAAAAATAGACAAAACTTTTGTTAAGAAAGACGTTCTGTGTGTGATAATGAAATGTAAAAAGGGTTAGGGTTTGATAAATGAATTTATTATGTTTATAGTAGAATAAGTGTCACTTTTGGGTGATGCGTTTACATGAGTGTTTCTCTTTATGTGCTGTTTGGTTCACATTGCCATAGATACATGAATAAGATTACCCAAAGATAAAAGGTTTCGCAGTATGTATGTTTTCACCATAGACTGTGAATGTCAAAAGTGATGCCAAAGCTACTCCCTCTGGTGGCCGGCTACAGTATAGGTCATAAATCTCCTCCATGGTTGTGGACGGGACATGGACCAAACTAAACGGGCTAAGGACACATCAACGAAATTTTATCTTATCACACTGATGTTTGTGTGTGCACATTTTTGTCAGTATTTGTTTTTAATTTGTAATTTGATGCGATAAAAACAGGATGAAACATTGTGATTGACAGCCAAGACTGACTTGTGATTGGTTGAGCGCGCCCTCGCTACCATGGTTACTGTGCTAACTCTGGCTCTGAATATAATTAATACTTTCCGCTGGTCAACAATTAATGTTATAAAACATTTCCCAAAGTGAGGCCAAAGTCTTACTTTATTTGATTTTCATTTTCTTATGAACAAACTTAAATTGTTGCTGCATGAAAGTTTATTCCCTCAGGCTCCAACAAACACAGAGAGATGGGCCTGCAGAGTGAGATGCACGTTATATAATTGGATCTGATCTGACAAAAATGCAGCCTGTATTTGTTTTGCGTTGTAGATATTTCAGAATGCAAGACTTTTAATCCCCATTAGATTCGGCGCCAATCACCCTGCATCACATCTGGAAAGAGAATTAAGAGCCACCAAAGGTCAGACACAGCTGTGAGGCCATCAAGGGATTTTAAAGAGGGGCATTTGTTCCTAATGACAGTGCATAAAACCTGCTGCATATCATCAAATCTCTTAATGCACTCTTATTAAAAACTTATTAAATGCTGCTGAAGCTAAAGGCATGTGCCATGTTATCATGAAGAAATTCAAAATCAAAATTAGTTATCAGTATGCACATATATGTGTTTTGGGCATTAAAAAATGTTAACACATCAAGTACAAAATGTAATACATCTTGAGAAAACAAACCCATCAGCGTTTCAAGATGGGCAATTAAGTATTGCACCAAAATACCAAAATATAACTCTTAACACTGTCACAAAAATATTGAAATTATTGTACGTTCTGTATTATATCTATATTATTGATCGTACGTGGTACAGAAAGCATAATTATCGTACCAATGCAATAGTTATCGTTTATCTGGTGATGCTGGCCCCCCCATACTTTTGCAGCGGTGTTCTACTTTAGAAAGCATTACCTGCTGTAATCTTAGCATTAGAAAAGCTCTGCGGTCTTGTCAGATTAAACATTTTATCATTTTATGTGTTAGGAGTATCCAGGGGGTTGTTTTACACAAAGCACAGTAGTTTCAGCAGCGCTCCCCTCTTGCCCTCTTCCTCCAAATGTGCTCCAGGTTTCTGTGAGAAAGGCTGTAAATCAGACGAATGTGCTCATGCACCTGTCAAAGCCGTGCATGCTGTTACCATGCAGCTGATCAGAAAACTGCAGTGCCAGCAGGTTTTCAGCTTACATGTCTCTTGTTTGGGTAAAACGAATCAAGGGATGTGAGCGAGAGCTGGGAGACGACATCTATAGAAACAAACCGGATGTCAGTAAACACTTGAATTCTCACAACCTGTAGATGAGCTCAGCAGTCAGCATAGTGTTGTTCTTTTTCCTCCTGGCCGGGCCTGCAGTTTGAAGTGCTTCCCCTCCCCTGAGCCCATGATGGGAGGCTGCTCTGCATTTGGCTCAGGCTGCACAGTGAAAAGGCAAGGCTGCGTACTGCAGGAGAGGCTGAGGCTGCTGAACCAAGCACTCACAATGGATATCAGAGGGAGGGGGAGGGGAGACGGTTGCAGCGAGGCTGGGAGCAGGAATGGTGGGAGTGAGGGAGGGACAAAAGGGAGAGCAGGGAAAAGGGAGACTGCGGGCTCTCGTTCAGTGTTGTCGGATAGATGGAGGAACGGAGACGGTGTGTTGTTGTGTTATGTTGTGGCATGCAGTCGGTGACGCATGCTAAATGTGAAGCTGAGAGACGGAGGAAGACAGATGAGAGGAGAGGAAGCAAAGATGGAAACGACCAGGAAAAAAATAAGACTGGTGTGTGTTGTAGACATCTGGTCGGGGACTTTGTGCTCTATCATTCCTCCTCCATTGCTATGGCAGACAATGAATGCCTGAAGTTGCTGGTAGTAATACAATATGATTTCTGACTGATTCATCAATAATCCCCCTTCAAACAGAAAGACTACTACATTCTGAACTAACACACCATCACACCATGTCTCCAAAGTTCTAACGTAGAATTAAGTCAAACTAAATCAGAGGAAGATCTTTTTTTTGCATTGAGAGAATACATTTGAAATGTCCAACCTTGTGTGGGTTCTTCCTCTGAACAGACAGTTTTCCTCTTTAAGACGTAACACAGATTCACCATAATGTATTTATTTGCTAAAAGAGAAAGAATGTCCTCATTTATTGATTGATAACTGATTCTGAAGAAAAGTTTATCCAATTCATCTATTCAAGGCACGTTGTAGCATCAGGCATGTACACTAACAAGAGTAGTTGGATATATTCTTAAAAGTTTGACTTTAATCTTGAAATTTTAGTTTTATTCTCAACATTTCAATTCTGAAAAATCAAAATCAAAAGAATTCTCTGATTTAGTTTGACTTTATTCTCAACCTTTCAAAAATATTCTCAAAATGCAAAATGGACTGTAACATGATTTATTTATTGCTACATGTTCACTTCTTATTTTCAAGTGAAACAAAATATTTACTTTTCCCTCTGACGTATTTCATCACAGTTTCTTCTGGTAAAACCATTTTTGCGATCGCACACACCTTCAGCAGTCTGACGTTTCACCTGGCCGCTCTTCCACTTGTAATGAAGAGGACTCTCTCAAGACAGACCGGAAATGTCTCATATCCTGTCCTTTATTAATAGCGTGTAGTTCTTGAAAAGCCTGATGAATATGATTACACTCATGTTGCTCTCCAGCTGAAAAAGCTCTCTGCTTCGCCCCTCAGCCTTTCAAGTCAGATATTATAAATAGATTGCGTAATAAACATCATCGTAGTGTGACTGTTGGCTGCACTTACCTGTTGTAAATGTTTTCTTTTGTGTTGTCTCATGTCAATGTGTTTCCTCTGCTGCTCACACTCAGTCATGACTTTATAAGGGAGCACCTGGCATACTAAAATATTTACGTGGGTGGTTTGCATTTTATTGAGGGTCTGTTGCTTCTGTTGTCGGTATGTTGTGGGTGATCTTCGGTAATAGGGTTAATCAGGCACACAGATCAGAGATAGGATTGAGGGACATGTGGGATTTGGATATATTTAAATTTTGTGTGTGTGAATTGATTAGCTGCAGTACTATAGATTTCTAACCTCTGCGGAGGAGGTTACGTTGTTTTTGTAATATGTTTCTCAATTTGTCTGTATGTCAGCAGGATTACAAAAAAGTACTATATTTATTTCCATTCAATTTTGTGGAGGGGCGGGGCATGACCCAAGAAGATCTGTTAAATTAAGGAGTGGGTTTTTGATAAATGGATTCCAGGATTTTTTGACATGGTGTTATGGAGCTAGCCTCTGTCATAGCTGAAGAACCACACTGCAAGGTTCTCTGCTATTGTGCAATAGAGAGTGGATACCCAAACCAAGCCGGCTGGGACCCACTGGGATCTTTGGGACCAGGATCAGGCCTGCTTCAAAACAGAATTTTGAAAGGATATTTGGGTCTGGTTGGGTTTGGCGTCATTGGCTGGGCTATCTACTTGAATTTTTATGCTGCACATGTCTGTAATTGGGGAAAACATTGGGCTCTTTCCTAAAAACAAAATGCCTGTCGAGTTGAGGTCTGGCCGAGGCTAATATTTTGTGGGGCTCAGTCGGTTTTGTACAGATTTTTTTTTCCCCTGAGCTGATGTCTTGTGCATGCTCACACAGTATCTTCACTGGAACACTTAAAACAATAAATGGAGGTCAAGAAGGTCATTTTTTTCAATCGTGTCTGATTGTAAATTTAATTTAATGAGCAGGATTACACAAAAAATTCTTTACTGAGGGATGCAGCCTGGTCTGGTGAAGAATCCAGGTTTCTCAAGCATAACTCATAACTCAATAACAAGCAATAATATCTTCATCTTTATGTAAACAAAATCAGACATATGAATGTTGCATGAGTTTGTACAATTTGCTGCAGTTCACCACACTACCTCTGCCTTTTATTCTTTTATTATAAGAGTAAGACAGACACGTGGGGCAGCTTGGCCTTAGCGGAGGTGTGCACTCTTCTGAGTGCCACTCAAATTATATTACCTGCTATGAAAGTTTTAAATTCTGCTGTGAAAATAGCACCGTCTCTGACACACGCACTTAAACTGAATGCAGGCGTTATAAATGTTATAAGGAAAATGTCCTCCTGCAAGAGAAAAAAAAAGACCCGAAAGGTCGTCTGTGCCAGCGAATTATTACAACCCGTTTGTTTCTTTTATTGCTGGACGACCTCTAGCAGGAGCAGCAGGAGGCTGGGGTGGATGGATGGGTCTTAGTCAGAACAGAGAACTTCAAAAGACCATTTTTCTTCTCCTGCGTGACACCAACAATCAACATTTCTTTTATTCTATTCACGATTAAAAACAACCTTAACTACACGATTATCATAGTGACCATGATGATGAAGATCAATTCACACTGTGATCCCTTCCTAAACCTAACCAAGTAGGTTTTGTGACTGTTTGACAACCGAAACCTCGTCTTTGTCATTTTTACCACAAAAATGAAAGTTCGGGCTTTCTGACTAGTTGGTCATAGCTGCTTTTCTCCAGAATCTCAGTACAAGCATTTACTCCTTTGCCTAATAATGTTGGGCCTCTTTGCTAACGCCACATTCACATCACATCCGAAGTTACATGCAGCTATAGGCAGAGAAATCTTTCACGTCAGCCTCAGAGGCCACGAAAAGTAGCAGGTAAAACTGAAAAACAAAAGTATTGTGGAGTCTGAGTGCCAGGATTAGGAGTTCCTGCTGCATGATGAGACCTTCATACCCAGTATGCAGAGTGATCGTTGCCCTGCCTGAGGCGCTGCTGTGCTCATGGGAGTGGATGTAACAGAAAGCCCAGGATCCACATAATAAGTACCAGCTAGAACTGCAGAACTGCAGAACACACACACGCACACACACACACACACACACACACACACACACACACACACACACACACACACACACACACACACACAGATGCATAATTCAGCATCAGTATGGTCAGCACCAGAGATTAATGGTCGGCTAATCACTAATATGCATTAGCCCATTCTAGATAATTAAAACATCCTCTATCCACCATTTCATTCTTGAGTTTCTTTTGGGTTTCTGTCTTAATTACATTTGTTTCATCAGTGCAAATGATCACGTCTTTTGTAATTGTGGAGCAGATTTGTGTCTGTGAATGTGTTTGTGTGTGTATGACAGAAAGGTGCTGAACTGCAGTTTTGTGCACTTCTCTGCAGACACATCCTATCTTTTCATATATTTCAGATTTCATCTATTATGATACAATATGTTCTGATTCTTCTTTTCACGTGTCACATTTCATAGCTGATGTTTATTTTTAAAGGGAGATTCTGGTATTTTTCAACCTGGGCCCTATGTTTATATATTAAAACTATTTTGTTAGCTGGTAGTGTTATTATAATAAAACAGTGCATTCCACTCAAATTATATTAAGTCATGTGTTTTTATCCAAACAGTCATTATATGTTGCTGTGGCGTGGGCTTGATTGAAGCTTGATTGTCGCTAACTGGTCCATGAAATTGTTTCGGCACAGGCTCTACATCGTCTCTTAAACTGAATTTGCGAACACAGTCTTTTAAATGTAAAATACAGACATCAGCAGTCGATTCCAGAAGAGGGATATACTCTTAAATCCTCCTGGGCAGTTTTACACAACCTATCAACCAGTGCAAGGAGTCCAGAACCCCTGCACGTCCTGGATAAGAGCTGCCACTTCCTAAACTCTGATGCAACAGCGAGAAATCCTCCTGAGCAAACCGTCAACAGCAGCAAACAGGAGGGAGAATGTTTTTCAATATCATGGTTTATGCTCATATCTTGCAAAAGTTGTAAAATATGAACTTCCCAAATTATCTTTGTTTTCACCCTAAGATCAAGCAGCACTGTTATAAGTAAAGACACAGTCACACAGTGTCAGGATCAGTTAACCACAACTGTCCTGGCACAGTCTCTTTTAAATTCTTTTTTCACTTTTGAGTTGGGATGGAAAATGTCAGTATCCGAGTGCCGACCAAAGTGCTTCTGTAACCAAATCTCAGCGCAGAGATTCGATTTCTGAGAGATTTGGCTGCTTTTATTAAATAAAAACCTTTTGAATAAACATTTGTCAGTACTTGAAGTAAGATTTCAACAAATTATTGTTGAAGTATTGGTATTCAGGCAGTGTTGCACTGGCACTAAAAGAAGTGGAGTCAGTTGATCAACAGGTTTAATGTGATGCTGTATTCAGAGCACTCCCCACACTCCTGATTATAGTTTATATAACAGTTAAAGGATCCTCACCACAACACACTCACACTAACTTTGAGTCCATGATCATTTGTATTCCAGAGCTAAGGACACATTCACAGCAGATGTGTGGTAAGATCATGTCTATATCTGCTATAAATGGATCGTTTTCACTCTCTTTATCACAAATTAATATTGATCATGATTCATTGCAGAGCATAATATCATCCAATCGGATTGAAAATCTCTATTTTCACATCCCGGCCCTTGAGGAAGCAGAAAAGAAAAACTTCAAGCTCCCATTTTTTTTGTGCTTGTGAGAATGATATATGAGCATTTTAAGGACTGGTGCTGAGTGTATAGTCTCAGCTACAAGCGGAACAGCATTTCAACCATGACCACTATCAGCAGAATCTGGACAGAGGGTTAAACAAACAAGCACAGATTCGCTATTGTAGAATTAGACTCGTCGATCGTACCCACTTCGTTTTCACAAATGCTTCAAGGTACATTTTTGTATAATCTCTAATATTTGTATGGTTCTGCTCTATATTTACAAAGAAAAAATAACAGCTGGAATAATCGATTTCTGAAACAGAAACACAAAATTACTCTGACATTCATATTTACCTATTTTTTAGATTTATTTGTCACAATCTTTTACTCAGAAATTAAATGATTTCCAGAATAACTTTCTACTTTCTTTTATTCACTTTGTAAATCTGCTCATAAATCTAACCAGGTATTGGTTTAAATCCATATTTATGACTTTTTACATGTTTTCTTGCTAATCTGTTGATCATGCTGTGAAAATGCCCATTCCATCAGAAAAGAGCCATTGGCTCAGTTTCAATTCAAAAGAACCTTCATGCAGTAGTTTTGTTGATTATGCTGAGAACTAAAGAGAAAACCAGTGTTACCACATGTAGCATTAACTGGAAGCTACTACTCCCCCTCACAGCCTGGTACCAGATTCAGAGAGGATCCAGGTGGTGTTTGAATTATTACAGCGAATATACTGCTGAAAGACAAACATCTCAGCCATGTGAGAGGTTTTAATATCTTATGCACACAGATGGCTAAAGATTAGAGCAAACACAGCCAGCTATAGGTGGTCAGCTCGATTCAGCTTTGACTTGTTGAATTAACCACAAATATTATGCGGGTTAATGTGGTGCCGGTGGTGCTAGTCATGTGACACATACAGATGTAGTTTGAAACGACTACAGGGGTTTAAGGGATTACAGCTGATGTATGGATCATGTGCAGAAATCACACCTAAAAACACTGTCTATTTGTTACCTTCCACTTTCCTGTTCGTTATATCTGATTCTTAATTCATCATGCAGTCCTCCTCTCAGCTTTCCTTTATTTCCCTCTTGTTCTTTGATTGGAATTCATTATCATTTATCATATCGTGGCTCTTCCAGAGATGTAGGCTCGGATGTGAATCAGTCAGTCCTTATTTATGACACACAATGTTATGGTTCATGCAAACGCAGCCCACTCACAGTATGAATGTCCACCATCCCTTTGTAGTGTCACGCTGCATGGGTCTAAAGTAAAAAGGTCGGCCTATATAGGTCAAACCGGAAATCCTTTGCCTTGTGTCCTCCATCTCTTATTTAAAGCTGCCCTGCTTCCTTTGGACATGGCAGGGACACTAAAGCTTTAACTGTGGCATCATTAAATCATTGCTGGAGCTATAGGCTGGTGTCCAGAAAGTCCTACGTTTACACCCTGAGAGCACTTCACATCCTTTGTAGGATGAACTAGTCTGGGACATCAGCACCACAGTCACATTCTCACTAAGCCAGAAAAAACAGCCCTTTTTCCTGTTATTTTAATGCCATGTGTTATTTTATTCAGAAGACACGATCATTAGCACATCGGGGGCTTCATTACCTGGAAAAGCACTGAAGTCAGAGGCACTGTGGGCGAGAGCTGCAGCCTGTCTTTCAGCTTAATGCGGGGAGCCTCTGTCGTTCAGAGCTTTCTTCCCTTCATATTCCTCCCTCGCAGTGTTTGGAACCGATCAACAAAAAAGCTCCAGAAAATTGGCAAACTGAAATTAAACCAAGTTAACCCATTAGCTGCTCCTTCACAGCGAAATCAGTCATTTGCCAAAAAATGACTACGCCACTTTTTATGCAAATGGAATCTCTAATGGTACTGACTATTTGAAAGCTTGTTTTATGTATGACAGCGATAGTAAAATATAAGCTGTTAAAATTGAGTTCATTGTCTCTGCAGCCTCTAAATAAACTCATACGTCCCTTGAAGGTCAGAGAGGTTAGGAATTCATTGTAAGTAATAAAATGGGAGTGCAGTTTAGTGAAATGTTTATGTGTTTGTTTATAACTGTATTATTTTTATATGGATTTGTGGTATTAATATTTAATAATTCATAAAAGTACAAATGTCATATTTTTTTGATTAGCATGAATAATCAATAAACAATTAAGATGTAAATGTACACTGGTTTCAAAGCTTGCAGTTTTTTCTAAAGGACTATATTGTCATTAGCTGCAGACAGCGGTTGGTTAGCTTAGCATAAGTCTGGACCCAAATTCACATGCACCTCTAAAGCCCACAAGTTAATTATATAAACTGTAACATGTTAGATTGTATTAAAAAAATGGACATAACTGCTCCCCAAAAAGGGAAGCCATAAACTCCACCTCCTCCATGTTAGTAGATGGGACAAGCTGGTCTCTGTCATTTTAGTTAGTTTTTATGTGTGGAAACATAAACAAAACAAAACTGTGATAAATTAAACCTATGTATTGTATATTAAATGTATTGGGTTCACCCTGACAGTAGTACATTGAATGTGTGTGGTCACTTCAGTTTCCATCATATAAAATGAAATAAGTTGCAGCTCATATACTGTAACTTCCCGTTACTGAAGCCGACACCACACTCACTCTGATTTCCACTCTCTCCTCTGTCTTCCAGGTATTTATGAGCAGACATTTCTTATATAACTGCAGCCAACCAATCCTGGATGTGAAGATAGCCTTTTGTCAGGTGTGTGTTCCTTACAGGTAAAAAAGGTACAGTATACATTCCCTTACCTTTCCCCTTCATTGCTCTATATTCTATGTGTTGTGTACACGGTTGTGCATGTCTTTTTTAAACGTCAGCAAACTGTACTTAAGACAAAAAACAATATAATTTTTTTAAATGCAAAAAGGTTTCCGCTTGGGATGAGGCTCTCTGGTTTAAATATTTAAAGGAAAATATTGTCTAGACCATAGCAAAGCTAAAAATAATTCAGTTAGACCTTGGTTCCATTTATCTGGAACTGAGATCTCTGCACAAGACAAAAAGGCAAAGTATCTTCCTTTAATCGCCGTCTCCTCTTGAGATGTGGCAGTGTAAATGCAAATCTCCCGCGGGGATGTCATTTCATAAACTCTGCAGTCTGCATCACAGGCCTGGGTGTGAGGACTGTGTTGTGCTACAGGCTAAAGCTACAGGCTATTCCACTGTACCTCGAACTTATTAAGTCGCTTTGCATGGGTTGTGTGCGACACACGTGCACGTCGAGCTGGACGTTTCGTAGCCACTGTTGCTACCGCTGGCTGCACAGTAAAAGCAACTTCTCTGCCATGTTATATGTTAGTATGTTACATCACATACAGTATGTAAAATGTCTTTAGTAACACACAGTAGTACGACTCTATTTGTTTGGTTTGTGGGCTGTGTTGTAATTACCCAGTCTGTAATTAAGTGATATTTTTGTTGTGGCATCATTTGTGCTCCTCTGTCCTCTTCCCATAAATATATGAATATCTAGTTAAGAGAGTGAGTCAGTAGAGCGCATACCTCCGCCAAGGCTCAAGAGTCCCCTTCTGAAACCACATTTAACTCCGCTAGCACCAGCAAATCTATATCTATGAAGTCTTCCCTGAGAAATTGGCAAATATATGGAAAAATGCCCCATCTCACATTGTTAAAGAAAATGATAAAACATCCCCGCCTCCTCACCTTTATTTTTGGTTATCCTGCCAAAAAACAAACAGATAAAGGAGAAAACATGAAATCCTTGGCGGAGGTAATACGTTTTTTACTTTATGAATGTTACCCACCCTGTTTTCAGATATGCACTCTGAAATGTATGAAAAATTAGGTCTGGACATTTTCCTAACTTTGCCTTTTAGCTATGTAGCAGGGGATTGTCCTGGTCAGACGCCTTCACAACAAATGTACAGGCGAGGAGTGGAAGGACATAAGGTATAAATTCTGCTGCGGAAATCCCTCATTTTGTTTACAGCACATCGACACAGCCAAATGCTCTTGAATCTCATTGTCTTTCCAAGTTGACATCTTCAGTGGTGTCTTCTATGTACATGGAACCTCTTTTTCATCCAGAGAAATTAAGATTCTTTTAGTTTTTTCAGTTCTGCGTTCGTCGCATGTTAGAAAAGTCAAGTCTCACTCGCTGTTACATTTGACAAAGGGGGCAGCAGGGAAAGTTCCAGAGTGACTGACTCAGACAATTCCGTTTTCACTTTACAGCCCATTTGAAAGGTTTCAGGAAAATGTCCGGACCTCAGCACATGTCCGAAAGCAACTTTATTTTAAGATTTATTGATGTTCTCACAGATTCTTTCTCACTTTTCCAGGTCAGCAAACACATAAATAACCCCCATAGTGTTCTTTTCTCTTGTTGTTTGCTTTCTGCAGGGTTTTGGAAAACAAGTGGATGTGTCATATATTGCCAAGCATTACAACATGAGCAAGAGCAAAGTGGACAACCAGTTCTACAGTGTGGAAGTGGGAGACTCCACCTTCACAGTTTTAAAACGTTACCAGAATTTAAAGCCCATCGGCTCTGGAGCTCAGGGAATTGTCTGGTAAGTACTGCAACACTGCATTTCCTTTACGTCCTGTTTAATATCATATTAGGATATTTGAATTGTTTTTTTATGTTGTCTTTAATGCATGATTATCTAATTTAGCTGTTAGCTGTTTTTCTAATTGCCTTGTAGTTTATTGCTGTGGGGGATTATTACAGGAGGTGAAATGTTGCTTGTTGTTTTCAGCATGGAGCGAAGGAGTGTAAAATAGAATGACTTAATTACAGAAAACCATGTGACGTTTCCATGATTAATGCTGTTGATTTGGCAGTGGGGAAATCGTTTTCTGTTCTCTGGAGGGGTTTCATCATAACATTTGAAAGCACAGCGTGCAACCATGTGACTCCTCTCCGCAGAAACCGTTTGCAAAGGATAGATTGACTCAACATTAATGATTAAAAAGGTTGTGGATGTAGAAACAGTTTATTGGGCTTCAATCTTGTAATGGTAAACAGGTGCAGGTTCCTCCAGAAGGTCTTTTAAAAACAGCAAATCAGTGTAGTATCGAAATATGTGGAAGTAGTTAGTGACAAAAAAACATACAGGAAACAAAGATTGATAATAATAAAGAATGGAGTACTATAGTGTGACTGCATTTCTGTTTCGCTGTAAATGTGTCTGTCCTTTCATTATATTTGAATTGATTGAGTTGATGTCCTCTCTAGTGGGATGAGCTGATGACACATCTGTTGTTCAGAATGTGGACGTGTTGGCCATAGCGGCCTAACAGGATTTAAGTGAATCCTTAATCCAGATTGCAGAGAGAGTTGGTATTCATTGTAATTCATCTCACGCCTTCCCTGTCAGAATGAACTGGAACCACTGCCAAGGCTCCACTTGAAGGGATGCGTCTTTACTCTTTGTCAGATCTATAAGTCATATTCATGTTAATGCTGTGTCACAGCGGTGATACACTCTTCCCCAGAGACCCTCCCTGGGACGACCCAAGTTAATTGCAAGTGTCTCTTATGGTGTTTGAAGATTCACTGGCTCTTACCCCCGTAGACCCCCCCCCTCCCTGCCCTTCACTTGCCCGGTTTCGTTGTCCTTCCTTGGCTTCCCATGCCCTCGGCCCTTCTCCCCTTCCGCTCCAAAGCAATTTTGAGCACATGCAAAGGAGCTTGGGTAGTGCTGTAGCTGCTAATGCTGGGACCGTGCCCATTTGAAGGATATTGTCGGGATGGATGGCAGGGAGACGGTGCAAATCTAATTTAACCTGCTCTGGTGTGTGTCGCTTGGCTCTCTGCACAGCTGTCATCTGGTGTCATGTGGACACGGTATTACCACAACCAGACCACACAGCAATTAACAGATATAATGTCCCTCTGACTATAGACATCAAAGAAAAGCAGCTTGATTTAGATTAAAAAATATAACAAACCAATGTGATGGAAAAAATGGTTTCACAATGATAGAATAATAAGTGACGTGCTTAAGGTGCATTATCTCCAGAGCAATACCTTGATGATATAATCACATGTATTTAAACATTTGTCAAATATACAATAAGCAGAACCCCATCTATAAAAATCTACAGTCATTATATAATCTGCTTTTCTTATGCGATCAAACCTGACTCTGTGAAGCCTGGCGTCACGGTAACAAGAGAAAACCTGTTACACTTCTGCAGCTAAAACTCTGCAAGCTTTGACGCCCACAAACGTCCCAATCTCTGCACAACTCTGCCCTGTGACCCGCGCGCTCAGTCAGGATGAGCGTCCAGATGCATCGTAAGAGGGGGATGAGGGCTTTAAGTAGTTTAGCTGGTCATGACATCATCTTTCACTCAGCTAGAAAAGTGATGACTGACTCAAATCCCTATTGGATCAATGCTTTTATGAACGCCCCGCTGTTTCCATGGTCACACATCATCCCTGGCCTGCAGTCTCCACAGAGACACGACGAACCGCTGCACATCCCACTCAGCCGTCCACAAACCACAACATCGTCTTGATTAGTGTTGCAATGAGGCGACATGCAGATGCCCTGAAACTCGATTTACTGCCTCATGTCTGGGGAATCTGTCAGAGAATGCACAGTCTGAGATGAAGCTGAAAATGTGAAGCGTGTGGCACTTTTATAGCAGATCTTTCTCGTCTGTATACTGCTCTTCATTGAAAACCAACATAAATCTACACAAAGAGCTGAAATCCCAGAGGTTCTCCGAGGTTTTTGTTGAGCCAGCAGAGAACTCACTCGGCTGTAATGACCTCTACGATGGGTTGAGCCACTTTGTGGGAAGAGAAAACATCAGCGTAAAACTTTCATTTCCCCTCTGTTTCACTGTATTGTACTTTTTTTGTTTATAACTAGGCAACTTTTTGTGATTAAGGTGTGTGTTGTAGCATCATTATCATCACTGTGATCAGCAGCTGTCTAATTAAAGTTCAGCATTTCGGGAAATATGATTATTTGAATTTCTGTGTTGAATTAAAACACTGTCAGCAGAATGGAAGAACAGAACCCCAAAGCAGCCATTTTTGCTATTTTGATTATATAAATCCTGTAATAGAAAAATATATAAATTCCAGCATCATCGAATTTCTCAATACAGAGCATTTCCCAATCTGAGCTACAGAGCTCAACATGGTGGATCCAAGTCATAAAAATCCCATTCAATTTCTGAATAGAGATTTTGATTATTAGTTATAACACTATAACCACCCAAGGTGGACTTACCTGAAGATACAAGTTTGTACGCTCCCTTAGAATCCACAAGTCCATATAATATCATCTGTGTTTTATTCAAGATGCTAAGGAGAAATACTACACTACCCATAATCCTCAAGTGTAACTAGTAACATCTCTGATTGGTGGAGCTTGCCGTTAACATGGAAATGTTGCAACAACTGTGAAAATCATGTTTGCTAAAATCATAGTGTTACCACAGAACAACCATGTGCTGGAGTGCGGTGTTAGTGAGGGCCAGCTTATCGGCTCGGCGTTTTACAGATAAAATTGAACTCAAAACAAAGTCATCTGTTTGCTGGTGATGTGAAAAATCATCTTTTTGTTTTTGTGACCAATGACATTCACCGTGGATTGTCAGACTGACATGCAATGACACAGAGTGAGGCATCCAGCTATGAATCAGAGGAAGAATTGCTCAACTGATCTGTTTTGTTTTTGTCCTTTTCTTCTGCAGTGCGGGTTACGATGCGGTTCTGGACAGAAATGTAGCCATCAAGAAGCTGAGCAGACCCTTCCAGAACCAGACCCATGCCAAGAGGGCATACCGGGAGCTGGTGCTCATGAAATGCGTCAATCACAAAAATGTAAGTCATCCAGGAAGCAGGAAGGAGGGGAATGCATCTATTGTCAGACATAAAACCGCTTTTTATCTGCACCCCAGCATCTATTTTGGTTCCCTGATAAATCCCTGTGCTACAAAATGGAGTTGAGCGACTGCAAATGTTGTGACTACATTCCAGTGCCTCCAGAAATGTCTGGAGCTGGCAGGAGAGTGAACCAGAAAGCACTTCAAGGCAGCAATGTAATCTCCCGTCCCACAGTTTGCACTCTTTTCTTCTGTCTCCACATTTATCCCCTGCTCTTTTGTTCCCTCTCACTTCCTCGCTTCTCTCCATTTCTCGCTCAGCAGCATCCTTCATCGGGGTCGTCACCAACTTTCCCCTGCAGTCCCTTGCTTTAACTCTCTTTTCATGTAATCGCTGTGTGTTGATCCTCTCCATCTTCTCCTCTCTCTTGCAGATCATCAGTTTATTAAATGTCTTCACACCACAGAAATCATTAGAGGAATTCCAGGATGTGTGAGTAAACCTAACATTTCTTTGCATGATTACATTCGCAAGAAAAAGATCTGATCAAATGACAGAGACAAGAATAATTTTACATTATGTGACATAACTGCTGGAGTGTAATGAGTGAGAGTGACTGTCGGTGTAATCTGAAGCTGCTTTAGATATCCTGTTCCCAGACTGAATGGTGAATGAGAGTGTGTTCACTTTCAGAACAAGCTCTTGGTAAAGAGCCCTACAGACATAAAACATTTTTCTGGATTCTTTCAGTTGATTTTTGTCTAGACACATTGAAATGATGTCTGTAAACCATAATTAAAGGCCGGGTTGAAGAGATAAGGTTTGTGGTGAAAGATTTCAACACTTTTGGCTGCTTTCAGGTCCTCAGGTAGAGTTTTTTCCAGCTTGGAGCATGAGCAAGCTGCCTCACCAATGTTTTTTGTTTAACTAGCTCAGTAAACAACTCTCCAAATAGCTCTCCAGTCATTCAACCTGTCAAACACTTTTTCTCAGGTACCTAGCAATGGAGCTGATGGATGCCAACCTGTGCCAGGTGATACAGATGGAGCTTGACCATGAGAGAATGTCCTACCTGCTCTACCAGATGCTGTGTGGTATCAAACATCTGCACTCAGCTGGCATTATTCACAGGGTAAGAACGCAGCACACGTCCGTTTTCATGTTTAACTCCAGATTGATCTGTCTGGTACATGTCTGATACGTGAATAAGCATCAAATTAGGCAGGCGAGGGTGCCCCTGGTGGTGCAGAGGAAACACTGCAGGGGTCAGAGTTTAATACCAGATGTTTTTGACTACTTTGGTTGTGCAAGGTAACAACTGGCACCAGGTCGGTAGCAGGGAAGTTCTGAACACGACCCATCAAATATGACAGTGAAAAAATCCCTATTTACAGTTTCATGGAAGGTATTGGAATTTAAAGATGACATTTTGTGTTTCTGCTTTTCTGCTCACTGGCAGATGAGAAAATAGATTCAATCCTATTTCATGACTCAATGGCAAACAATGAAACTTGGGGAAACCGCTATCCTGACTCTTTCAAAAGGGACCTATAGTTCAACACACAACACCCAAGAGAACAGAATTGTTTTTTTACAATATCATTTTTTAGATTATTGTATTGACAAATCAAATTACATACTGCTTATCAATTAAGCCTAAGAGGAAATGTTAAATTCAGACAAAGTCAAGCTAATGGTTTCCCCTTGTTTGCAGTCTGTGCAAAATCAACAGACTTCTTGATATAGTCTTTTTAATAGAGAGAACTGATGGTCACGTTTATATTTTACTTATAACCCCAAATTGATGTATCTAGACCATTACTACCTTCCAATTTCACAGGGTACTTACTGTCATGTCTCTACTTCCTCAGACAATAGCAACATTATATGATAAACTTGTCACATATACCAGAAAAATAAACATTGAATATTTGTAAACCACTGAAGTACATAGAGTTCTTCATGTCAGTGTTTCTCACCTCTTCAGGATCTCAAACCAAGCAATATAGTGGTGAAGTCAGACTGCACCCTGAAGATCCTGGACTTTGGTCTAGCCAGGACCGCGGGCACAAGCTTCATGATGACCCCTTATGTGGTGACTAGATACTACAGAGCCCCTGAGGTTATCCTGGGCATGGGATACAAAGAGAATGGTGAGAATTAAGGAGTTTGTATGAGCTTGCGTGAAACAAATTCAGACATCTTTGAAGGAGTCTTTTCGGTCTCTATAATAATAACACACACCAGGTCTCATCCCACTGATGCATTTACTACAGCTCATAGAAACTAGACAGCGTTCCTATATAGCTCTATCACTAAGTGACTTTAGTTTATTAGAGCTCTTCTTCCCTTAGACTGCTGTCTCGTATGGCAGCGAACTAACATCTTGTAGTTGTAGTTCTAAAGCAACTGCTTGCTATATTTCTCCCATTGATGGGAACCAGCCGACTCCAGGGGTTTGGATTTCTCGCCACTAGTTTGATTTTCTAAGACGCCTTTCTGTATTTTCTGCTCATCCTCTAGTCCAATTGATATATATATAACAGACCTCATTAATTATTTCCTTCTCACCAAATAACAGCTAGGTTTCTAATCACTGTTTTCTCCGAGAGCTGGATGTGTCACTAACCTTTGCTTTCCTCTCTCTTTTCTTTTGCTCCCTCACCTCTGTGCGTGCAGTGGACATATGGTCGGTGGGGTGCATTATGGGAGAAATGGTGCGCCACAAAATCCTTTTCCCTGGCCGGGACTGTATCCTTGTTGACACAGAGCAACGTTAATAGATGGTAACACTATTTACTTGATGAAAAGTTTATGTCGTCTTTAAAGTTCTTGGGTAAAGATGGATTTAAGTAGAAATAGCTGGAAAGATTCAATGCCAAGTGCAAGTAACATACCTTCAACACGGTATTTGATGGTCATTTCGTGCCGGGCCCGGTGTTCTCTGTATGTTACTGAGGTGAACTAAACCACACTCACATCTGTCTGGCTTCATAACACATCTGTCTGTATCAATTCCAACAGATCTCCTTTTAACACTTTTAATACAACCAGCAATAACATCTTAAAAGAAGCATAATACATTTCCGCTCTCTTTTCTGAATCTAAAGCTTCCTTCAGTCCCACATTTTAACGAGATGAAGTCCTCCCTCTCCGTCTGTGTGTCTGAATATTTAAGTGTGTGCTATTCGGGGTGTTTGTGGAGAGCTACCTGGTGTGTTCTCCTGCAGTGAGGGAGCTGCAGTCGCAACCCCAAAGATGACTTCTTTCAGTTGGATGGGTTCGGATAAACAGGCCCTCACACTGGGTTTGTGCACATTTTGTGCACACGTGAAGCACATCCTGCTATCCCAGGGTGTCCACATGTGTGAGTCAGACATAGTTATTAAGCTTTCAATGAATAAATAATGAGTAGCTGGTGTATTCATGCTGAGCATCTGCATAGTGAAGCTCATTTGGTAGAGTGAGGGAAACTCTCAAATGGAAACTAATATGCAACAACAGGTTAGTGCTAAAACTGTTATGATTGGGAAGCATCGAAACTAAGATAATACATGATAGAGCTCACCTATATACACCATGTTAACAAATCCAGTGAGACCACCACCAACAATAAACAGGTTCATAGGGCTACCATAGACTTAAACTGTAAAAGCACAAAAATATGCCACACCCATAGACTGCATAAAGAGATGGATGACGATCAATAACTAATAGATAGATAGATATATGATTAGATAGATATAATATGCTTCAATTCCTCATTAAAATATGTAAAAACAACTACACCTATGTTATACATTTTGTTGACTTGTGCACTTGCATTATCCAAAATGTTCAAACACAGATAAACCAAATTTTATTCAAGATAATGTGAAATATCATTCCGTTTTTTTGCCTTTTAGTTGCATCATATCGGCTTCACCAGTGGATTAGAGAATAGCCCTCGGGGCAAATGATGTATGTCAGAAAAAAAAAGATGGCTAGCCAATTAGCCAGTTGGTTGTTTTTTCCTTCCACTGTTTGTATTGATCACTTGTAATTGATCATGACTATTCATTGAAGTTTGCTCCATAACCTGAGTAAAGTTTTAATACATGACCTCATCCATGAACAGGATTTGCGCATGAGTCACGTCAGGTAAATATTTTTAATTCCCACGATCCCTTGCTGTTTTACATGACAGAAGCCATCTTTGAGAAAAAATTTGTACTTTGACTTTTTAGTTTGGTCTATGTCCCATCCACTTACATAGAGGAGGCGGGATTTATGACCTATACTGCTGCTAGCCACGGTGGAAATCGAGATGCTTTGGCTTCACTTTTGGGCAGCAGTCAAGTCATCCATCTTTATATATGGTCTATGGTCACACCATCGCACTGGGTGACATGATTTTTTATTATGATGAACATTGGAACTGTAGTTGGTTTTGATTCAGTCCCACAAGCACCATCCTGCTGCCATAAATAGTCTCCATCTGAAAATAGTCCCCAAACTCACTATATGTTCAGTTGCAACAAATAGGCACATTAACCTCATAATTCAGAATATATACAGGCCGATGGATGAATGTCAAATTTTTGCTTCTCTCTTCTCTTTGTTGACAATAACAAAATATGTAATGTCACCAGCTCTATACTTTAATAATAGTTTAGTAGCAGCACACATAAGAAGTGCGACTGCAGGTGCTTGTATCTAATGACCTCTACATCCCTGAACTCGCAGTCCCCCAAAGATTAACGCTCTGGAGGACCATGAAACCCCTGCAATGAGCTCTGCTGCAATATCTCTGCTCCTGTCTCTGCTCTCATAATGGCCTCCACTTCATCCGCTCTTGCTGTAGATCAATGACGAGCAGTGGCACACACACTTTTGTTATCTGCTTATAGATCAGTTTTGGACTGGTACCCTGCCTATTACTAATCTTAATATACTTTATAGACTTTTCGACCTTAGGTATCGACATGGCCAAAGTTCTCTGCACCTTTCGGAGCATCTTAAAACCAATGATAGAGAATGGCTTGTTTCTACACAGGTCACAGCACAGCGAGCCTCAGGATGACCGGGGTTCGATGGCCACTTAGCACAGCACTGTGCTAAACGAGAGGCTGTGGAGTGATGGCGAGGGAGGTGTTTTATGTTTGTGGCACAGATGTGGCATAGTTGAAATGCACAACTACATGATGGCATGTAGTGCATATTGTCATGAGTTCAAAAGTCTTTATATGTTTTATAGGAAAAGAAAAGATGGAGATTCTGGTAGTATTTTTGACACATTTGGCATGTGGCACAATATTCTAAATACTTCAAATATGCAACCTAAATGTATAATGTTAATGCAGTAGGTCTGCAGGTCGTGGGAGGTTGGAAGATGCAGGTAGAGTTAGTGTGTTTGTGCTCGTCCATATACATGTGTGTGTTCATGTGTGTCCCCAGTGGACATGTGGTCAGTGGGCTGCATCTTTGGAGAGGTGATAAGAGGGACAGTGCTGTTCCCTGGGACTGACCGTATCCTTCTGACCTCCCGCCGCTCCTTTACTTTCTGCTGCACACGTAAACCTAAAAACTGCACGATGCACAAACTCAAAACACGAATAACACCGTTCAACAGTCATTCTTTTTTGGCACTGGCACCAGTGAACCCAACAACTTGCTAAAGAGCTATGAATAAGAGCCTGAGCTCTGCGTGGATCGCGGCCAATGTGCAACGGAGACAAAAAGGAGGTGGAAGAGTGTAGCGTTCCAGTAAGATGAAGTAATTGGGATCTCTGGTGGCCTTGGCAGCCAACTACCTCAACTGGCACTCTGTGTGAGAACATGGGGAGGGAGGATGGGGTTGATTTGGAGCATGAGGAGGGGTAAGAGGGAATATTTGTGAATAGAGGAAGAGAAATACAAGCCGATACATGCGGTGGCACACACAAACACACGTACCTGTGGCTTGACTCATCAAAATAAAAACTAAAACCTTGTATATTCTCGTCATGAGCAGCAGCAGGTCTGAGTCTTTATTATATTTGCAGAAGCTGAACCAGGAAAACAGATTATATATAGCTGATACTTTAATGAGGAAATCAAAAGATAATCCTTTTTTTAACTTGTCCTTAACACAAATATTGTGTGGGTACTAGTATACAGGATACTGCATATTCTATGTGTGTATTACCCTTAATCCTGACACGCCACATCAGACATCGACCAGTGGAACAAGGTGATCGAGCAGCTGGGCACGCCCTCACCGGAGTTCATGAAGAAGCTTCAGCCCACGGTGAGGAACTACGTGGAGAACCGGCCAAAGTACGCAGGCCTCACCTTCCCCAAGCTCTTCCCCGACTGCCTTTTCCCTGCCGACTCTGAGCACAACAAACTCAAAGGTGAGGAGTCGTGGTTCTACACAGTGGAGCTGCAAGTGACCAGATAACAGTGACCATGTTTTATGTGTCCTTCAAATTTACTTTTAGGTCTACGCATGGAAACACTTACTCATAGATGAACAGGCAAATAGGAAGTGGAAGCAGAGATTAAATTCACAAACTGACCAGACACAGGTGAATGGTTGGAGCGAGTCACTGGAATAGGCGGGAAAGCAAACAAAGACAGGAAGTGAAGTGGAGATACGCAAAGAACCTAAAGCTTCAAAGTAAAACAGGAAGTAAAGAATGAATAATAAAGATATTATATTATAATACAATATATAAAAAGACGCCAATAAGAATGTGTAGACAATAAAGCATACACAATAATACAGTATGTTCAATAGAAGATAACTTCTTGTAAATAAAGCTATAATGTAATCTTTAATGTGCTGACAGGGTGAAATAAGTGGTTATGTTTTGCCTTTGGGCCTTCACATTACACTGAAATAAACGAGAACGCTTGTTCCGGAGCCTTTCAGTGAATTCCCGCTATTTCCTCTGCCGCACGTTAAACGTTGAGACATCTTTTCTCTCTTTCGTCTCGACTGAGAAGTGCAGTCTCTCCTCCTCGTATTTTAAAAAGGAGGAAAGTCTTTTCAATGAAATGAAGCAAAATATGCTTTTCATGTCGCCTCACTCTTACATCAAAGCTGCTGCCGGGTGAAATTCCTCATGAATCACTTTTGTATTCCAGCAGCTACCTGCTAAAGTGACAGTGTTCAAGGAAACCCAGAGAAGAGAGAGAAGAGGAGAGAGTGTGAGGTTGGGGTGAAGCGCTGCCGTGTTTTATGTCTTGTACTGTGACAGGCGGGATCCGAGTCTGACATCCTCTGGGCTTTGGTTATTTTGAACTTCATGAGGAGGAGGTGGCAGACAGTGCTGAGGAGGAAGCAGCAGGGAGGAGAGTGATAGAGGAGTCGTTTTACAGATTCACCATCCTTCTCATATTGATGTGTTGGTTCTGAGGCAAAATGCAACAGGTTTCACCAGGGCTCCTCTTTCTTTATCTGCTCTTAATTCAGTTTCCTCACTCCGCTGCTGCTGCAGAGATATTTATAGTAAAGGTCAGCTTGTGTGGGAGAGGGACAGTGTGTGTGGTTGGAGGGTTCTTGATTTTGGATCATTCCAAGAGGTCCTACTGGGCATAGACACTGACGGACCAAGCCACTGGTGATGGTGAGGGCATATTTTTTTACTTTTAGAAGCCAAAACGATAATAAAAGAGACGAAAACAAATATAGAAATACGCCAGAGGTGGCAGGTCAATATAAGTTTGTACGGTTTACTGTCATACTGTAAATTGAGTCAAGTTGTTGATTGCTCATTCATAATGCACAATATAGTTTATAATATTTTTATACTATTTCCCTTTTTGTATTTATGCTTGAATCCACAAATGCGTACAGAGATTTTCTTTTGTATTTAGAATCAGTGTGTGGTCGATTAAGTATTAGACCTGATGAATCCTGTAAAAAAAAAAAATCCCTAAAGCCAAAGATATTGTTGTTAGATGTCTTGACTTTGTTCAACCTGCAGAATATAACCTGAAAAATATATGTCTTTGCACACATACTTTAATTTGTACCCACACAAGTCATAATACACTTTTCTCCCAAAGCTGACATGTGACTGAGTTGCTGTGAAGGTCTAGTTTCCTTTGACAAGCTGCAGATGTTTATTATTATCTTTTAATCCATGCTTTCTCCATCTCTCTCCTCCTCCCTTCCTGCTTTATTATGTTTTAAATCCCCCTCTGGCACATTAGACACAGAGGAATAGTTTTGCCTCAGAAAATCAACCAGATGTTGTTTTTTGTCTTCTTCTTCTTTATTTTCAAATCACAGCTAGCCAGGCCAGAGACCTGCTGTCTAAGATGTTGATCATTGACCCGGCTAAACGGATATCTGTGGACGAGGCTTTACAGCACCCCTACATCAACGTGTGGTACGACCCGGCTGAGGTGGAGGCGGTGAGTAGACCATAGGCAGGACTGTGCATTGATTACAACCTCGATCCTCTCCCCCCTGTGCCTGTGATTGGACAGCGCTGTCTACTGATTCTCTCTGAACATATATGAAGATTGAATTATTTGATTTAAAAAAAGCAATTGTCGTGATTGATGACACAAATATAAATTCTTAAACTACAGTATGTTCTGTAACAGGGAGAATCAGTTTGTTCATGATTGTGTTTTAAAACATTTTGTTGACATCTCATTTTCATTATTTCTCCCATTTATGATTTCTTCTTAAACTTTAAAATTCGATTTAAGAATTTTTTTAAATGCATATTTTTACAGCTACAGTGTAAAAGAGTGACTCTAACGTAAGAGAGGTGGTGTCTCTGGTATATTTGGTGAACTTTTTCATCAGCGCCTCATTAGTAAGAGGTGACAGAGAGATTGGGAAATAAAAAGCCATCTGCAGCTCGATGCAGTTGCACAGATACCACACTGATGAGTGCATGATCAGGGGATGGATTCCTTTTTTTTAAGCAAAGCCTTACTGGTTAGCTGGAGCACTCCACATACACCTCCATTGTAGTTATGAATCATTTTGGAAAGTTGTTATGACTGTACACGTGTCTTAAGTTGTGTAGTTGCTCGTACTGGTGATGGTTTCAATGAATGATATTACTGTCAGAGTTGATGTGGTATGTATAATATGGCTGTGAATGAAAACCCGTTTTCTGCTGTTTTCCCCTTCTCTAATGTCACCTCATGCTGATGAAGGCCAGAGATCTCATCCAAATATCCATGGTAAATAACAACCGCCCTACATCAGAAAAGAAAGAAAGAAAAGTGACTCCTCTGTGGGTTTATGAAGGCTTGAGAAAACACTTATAAATCAAAATAAATTCATAATATTAAATATTTACTGACAATAGAGAGCATATGTAAGTGATCATAAAAAATTGTAATTACGGGAATGTAGTGTATGGCTGCAGGTAAAATGGGAGCAGCTACTGTTATGCATGTGTTCCTTCATCTACGAGGCTTCATATGGTTTAAGATATTAAGTTGAGAAGTGATTCAAGTCTCCCCTCCGTCCTGCTGTGGCTGCCAGACGCTGACCTGTGAATGTCATTTGTATTTGTGAGGAAGAGGAGGAGAGGATTATGTTTCCACGTCTCTGTGACCGAGTGATAAGACGGGGGCCGTCTGAACACCAGACGACATATTTCTGTGCCATTAGATGAAATGACAAACCTCCGTCTGTTCATGTTCTTACCTCAGTGTCTGTGTCAGATGTCTAATCCTGATTGTGAAGGTCCAAAACATTGTGATGTGTAATTTACACCAAGGACAAAAAATAACATTGTTGACATATTATTTTCCTACATTTATATATTTTTATTTTCAGCATAATGTTACAACTTTCTACATCTGCATATCTTTTCTTACACACATTAGTCATTCATTTATTATTCGAATGAATATATTAATACTTCATGAAGTGTTAAATTATGTTGATAGACATATTTCTTATGTTCAGACATTTTTTTCACTCCCATATTTTTTTGATATCACCAGATCTAAAGCTGTATATATTTGATCTTGTTTTTAAATGGGTATTCTATCTGGAGAGTTCCAGTGATAACAGACATTAATCCTGCGCTGAATTAATATTGTTGATGGGGTTGTCACTAAAATGCTCTCTCTCTCTCTCTTTCTCTCTCTGTCTCTCTCTCCCTGTCTCTCTCTCTCTCCCTCAGCCTCCACCTCAGATCTACGACAAGCAGCTGGATGAAAGAGAACACTCCATTGATGAATGGAAAGGTGAAAATCGTGAATTAACACTTATGAATAATATGATAAATATAATAATAGAAATGTCCAAAAGTAAGTAAACTTAGGAAATTCTGTATGTGTGAGAATGTATCACAGAAACAATTTACAAGCCAGTGTTTGCTCATTATTATTGTGCCATTATCTTTTCATGTATGTATCCTCAAGTATATTTAAAAAATAAGTAAAAATATACAAATATAATAATATAAATGACCAAAAGTAAGTAAAATATAAAATTAGGATATTATGTTTATGGATGTTTTAAAGATGTATCAGGAAAAGAGCAATTTATTAGTTTATTCATTTATTTATTTTCTTATAATGTTTTCCTTTAAAGGTACACTGTGTACAATTTAGTGACATCTAGTGGTAAAACATGACAGAGAACCTGTAGAAGCCTTCAGTTGCCATAAAGACTCAAATGGTGTTTAGTTTGTCCTGTCTGGACATGGCGGCCTCGATAGAGAGGACACCCCTCGATGTAAATATAAGTATTTAAATACACACTAACACACTTGTGAAAACATCAATAGGGTTATTTTATATTCAATTTGTGCCAATAGATTATTTTCTCCTAAATCTGACACACTGAACCTTTAATGTATGTATCTGATTTATAAATATATTTTACATTAAAGTTATCCTGTGTATCGTTTATCCTTAGGCCTTATAGCCACCCATTACACCGTCCCTGCAGCTGAAGGATATGAAGGATTGAATATAGTGTGTGTATGTCTTTGTTGACCCTCTCTATGACTCTGCTCCCTGGTAGAACTCATCTACAAAGAGGTGATGAACTTTGAGGAGAGAACGAAGAATGGCGTAGTGAAGGGACAGCCTTCACCTTCAGGTACTCTCAGTGCATAACCCTAATCGCTCTGTAAGTGAATCTACTATAATCTTACTGGAGTTTTCCCCCTTTGTAAATAGAGAAACCCATTGTGCTGTTGACCATGTGTCTCCGTCTCTTGCATCTCAAGTTAAATGTCGTTCAGTTCAGTGGTGTCGTTCTGTGTATTCGTTGGAAAAACAAACGTTCAGACAGCTAATTGATAATAACTGCTATTATTGCCTCTTGAGACAGAATATATCATGGATTGTGTTTGTGTATATATGTATGAAACATGTCATGTGTTAAGGTTTGGGTCCGCTGGGATCCATCACAGGGAAGCTGCAGCTCACATTTACGCTTTTCTGCAAATGTCCTAGAAGGAAAGGCAGTTTTCATAGTTGGCCACAGAGAGGCAGTATGGAGGCATGTTGACTGATGTTATTTCTACATCAGAGCAGCAGCTTTTCTTCACCAAAGAACAAACAATGGGTCAGTTTTGAGGATGAGAAACAAACTAAATCATGCCGGGACAATAGCGCTATCTGCTGTTCATTATAGGTGACTGCAGGATTATTATTCTCCTCCTGCATGGCCATCTTTAACAGATCTCTCTGATGTAACACTGTAAAGCTGTTTTCCTATGAGAAAGACAAAGATTCTCATTGTCTTTCCATGGTGACATCTTCGTATGCGTCATCTCCATCATCCTGAGATATAAGTATTCTTTTTGTTTTGTTTTTAATTTTTTGCCAGGGCGGCTGGCTGGCAAACTATCAGAAAATGTCCATAGCAACTTATTTAGGAAATTTGCGTTCTCACACACAGTCTGGATAATTTCAGGTTAATATCCAGAGTTCAGTGCACGTCTGCACTGTTGGAACTGATGCCAGCCACTAATCCTGAATTACTGTCTGCTTTATTGTGGGTCAGCTGAAATGTCCACCAGCCTCCATTAAGCCATTAGCACCCACAGGGAACAGACACAAACATTGCACATGCCCTCTGTACAAATGATGGGACGGTCGTTATGCTCATATTTTAAATACCCGTATATGCTCATAGCTTTGCTCTTTCAACCCACAACTCCTGTGGAAAGCAGCCTTTCCATTTTTGTCTTTTAATGTCTTCATAGATTTATTGTGGAGAGCAGAATCCACTCGCTAAGGATGTAATGAAAGTGCCGTCAAAACCTGGGGAGGATGAGCTGTGTGGTTCCTTTAAAACCTTCTGATCCTTCTTGTTTAAAATGGAGATTAACAGCCTCGTCTGCTCGTCCACAGCTCGCAGGCTGAATTAATGAAACCTCAAATAAAGTTCACTGCCGGACGTGCCGGCTGCTCCCATCTTGACTTTGAAACAAGATCGATATCTGTAAATTGGATTGGTGTATTAAAAAAGAAAGACTGTCTTCAGCACAAAAAAGATATAAACCTATTGAAGTGCTTTCCACAATGTCCAACCATCGCAGATCCTTTAATCCTTTAATAATACATAAATGCTAAGATAAAACTGTATGAAAATTATTCCAAGAACTACACACTTTCTCAAACGCTTCAGCATAGATCGTAAAGATGGACGACATGAGTGCTCCCCAAAAGTGAAGCAGAAGCGTCTTGATCACACCATGGTGGCTGGCTGCTGTATAGATCATAAACCCCTCCTCCTCCTAGTTAGTTGAAGGGGCATGGGCCAAACTAAAAAGTTAGAACATACGTTAAATACATTTACTCAAAGCTGTTTTTCCTTTTTTGTTAGTTCTATGTTTAAGTATCAATGTTTCAGCTTTTGGCTTTAATCAGTTATTTGATGCTATAAAAACAGAATTGTTTCATTTCAGAATAGTGGGAGGAGCAGGAGAGGTGTCGTCCATCTTTACAGTCTTTGTTCTACAGCTTTTGATGATCTTTCCTGTGGACCCCACTGGACCCAAACCTTCATTAATGTCTCATATAGACTCACGTGTGATTGTCTTGTCCCACAGCTGTTGAACAAATTCAGTTACTCAATGTATATGATCATTTCTCTCACTTTATATACCCTCTGTGTGCACTTACAAATGACCTCCCCTGGCTGTATGTCTGCTCCTGTCTCTATCCGGGACTCTTTTACGTTTTAACCCCCTGCTGCTGTTGATTCCCTTAGCACAGGTGCAGCCGTGAACAGCAGCGAGAGCCTCCCTCCCTCCTCCTCCATCAACGACATCTCCTCCATGTCCACCGACCAGACCCTGGCCTCAGACACTGACAGCAGCCTGGAGACCTCCGCAGGACCCCTGGGGTGTTGCAGGTGACTAGCCGCCTGCCTGCGCAACCCCATGTTCTTCCGGAGGTGAAGAACCCAACGACCGAAACGAAAAAAAGAAAAAGAAAAAAAAGAGTAAAGATCAATATTAATATATTAAGAGCAAAAAAGTTATGGGATCTGAAATGATGAAATCTAAAAGCCTGTGCATTGTCATTCAAAAACAGCAGTGGTTATTTAAACTGAAGTAAACGAGCTGAGGTGTATGTTAATGATTCTCTAGTTGCTTTGCTTATATTACCCAAATATCTTGTATATGGCATCCGAACAAAACGACCAAACGCTTCGACTGGCATCTTCAAAGTGCAAAGTGCATATTGGCTGGCTGCTGGTCTCCCAACTCCTTACAAAAGCATTTATGCTCCAGTCATTGTGGCAAGGTGGGCTGCCCATTGTGCTCATCGCTAATGTACAATACAAACCCCATTCTCCTTTTACCCCCCTCTCTCCCCACCCGGCCCTTATGTAACGACACTGCTGTATTTCAACCCCCCACCCGACACAATCCCTAATGTAAGGTTGCCTGAATTTGCGTGTTTGTATGTGGTTACTCTGCAGGGATATGTAGTCACTCTCACCCAGAGCGACGCCACCCCCCTGTGATACTTGTAAATAATGTAATTCTGTACAGCTGAAGGGCACACAGAGTGGGACTGACGGCCAGTACACTGGGAGTTTCGGTTTGTTTTTGTTTTAACTTCATTTTTCAGACTATAGCGCACCTTGCCACATCACCGCTTTCCACCTCAGTTGCCCCCCTGCCTATCGCTGTAGTCCTGCATGATTAGATTTAAAACAATGCTAATCTCACTGTATGCTAAAAATGAGTCTGCATAGAGACTTTCGTTTATATATAATGTAAAACTAACACAACTCCAAGATATGTGGTGGGAGGGTGTGTGTGTGTGTGTGTGTGAGTGTGTGTCACTGAGGCTACATTCACACTACTGTTTTTCTGTTGGCCACATTGTAGTTTAGAGCTACTAAAATGAAGAAGTTTGGGAACACTGCTCACTCCGTTTGAGTTTGAAAACTCCGGGGCAACGTTTTTAATCTGGACGGATAGAAACTAATCTGATAATTCGTCGGGCTCCTGTCACATGACCCCCTTCCAGAAGAAAACAATCGGCATCAGCCTCAGTGTGGAACCAGTGTAGAACACAACATGGATAATCAATTACAAGCCTTGCTGACCCTGTTGTCTTTGCACCCAGCTGTTGCGCAGTTAAATTCTGCATCGGCATGTGCATGCCCAGTGCACGAGAGTGGTCACGTGATATGTGGGTTTTTTTTGGACGGGGATTAATTCTGGAGCCAAAACACTTGTGTGGACAGTGATTGTCAAATGAAAACGTAGTCATGTGGATGTAGCCTCAGACTTTGATAAATGTCAGGCCTGCGTTTGGACTCAAAAGGGTCATTACAGTCCCAAACAAATGATTTGTGCGTTACGCCCCTTTTTTATCCTTGGCAGCATAAGATTGGCCCCCCCACTACTCCTGTCATGTCATTGTGAACCATTAACCCCTCATAGGCACAGGAGGTTGGTCTATATTCCACTGTGGTGCCACCACTCTCGTATTATTTGACTCTTTGAAACACAGAACACTTTCAGAAGGAGAAACGAGTGACGCGGTCGGTAGTTTGAAGGCGGCTGATGAGTGTTAACCTCGTAGCAAGGACTTTTGATTTCATATCCTGCCACGCCCCACAAAAACACGTGCTGTGTTTTTCATAAAAAGGGAACTGATAGTGGCAGCCCATGTTTTATTTCTCAGTTGGGAGATTTATTTATTGATTTATTGATTTATTTTAACAGTTGGAACCTGAGTATGGCAAGTGCCTTTTAGAATGAAGCATTGCAGGTGCAGGAAGTGTTATTTGTTGGGGGGGGTATATTTTTTTTCCACTGCTTCTTCTTTTTCTGCCTTAAAACTTATCGTAGTCCACAAAACCACCAGATCTTTGGTGTGGGAAACTAAGAAAGAACACTTTTTATTGCCACTTGAATTTAGTGTGTGATTGCTTTCCTTATAGCTTATGACAAATCCAGTGCTTATGCTAGTTTTTATCCACATCATGGAAGGTTTGCTGTCGTCTTACATTTTCCATTTTTAGTTCTGCAAATATTAGCCAGTTCCCATGAAACAGGGAGATCAGATTTTCTCAAAATGGGACAAGTCACTAAGTCACATCTGACCTTTTATAAAAATCTATTTTATTTCAGAGAGTAGGTGTACAGTGTGTTAGAATCAAAAGACACAGTATCCTCACCTATCTATCTACTGTATTTCTCTATTTCACGTGTCACAACAAGGCTTCCAGCTGCAGTTAAGGTCTTGCTGGGCACTTGATTTGTCACTTGTTCATTTGTGTGCATAGCATATTTATTCTTCGTTTAAAAGGAATGAGGGAAGATTTTGTTGTTATTATTTTTGGGTTTTCACAGCCATATTTCATGTTTCTTTGCAGGTTTATGCGAGAGCAGTGCTGCGTTACAAAATGATATTTTACGAGGAGAGAACTAACATTGGCGATCTATGTTTGAATAAGAGAAGAAACAGATTACTTTCTGCTTCATGCAAATTTCCATCAAAGATTGGATTACCTGTTTTGTAGTGTTATCACTTGTCAATCTGGTAAAATGACAATATACAAAAATCAAGTGCACTCTCGTTGGGTCTTACACTGTCTCTTAATAAAGTGCATACCTCCGCCAAGGCCCTTTGAATCAAGCAGAACCAAACTGCACACACTCATATATATCAGTCCCATTAATATGCATTTTTCTCATCAAGATCCCATGAATTATTCCCTGGGAAAATTGGGAAAATGTTGGAGGCAGTGAAATAAATTCCTGGATCCACCCCCTGATTTGGATCTTCACCAAAATTTACCCTGACCCATATCGCATCCTTCCCTAAAGTTTTGTGGGAATCCGCTCAGTTGTTGTTGTGTAATCTTGTTCACAAACAAACAAATATACAAACCAACAAAGAAAGGGACAGATTTGACAACATAAACTCCCTGGCGGAGGTAACATAGGCCCATGTTTACTTTAAACACCATTTATCATCATATTTCAGTCTCAGCGGTGACGTCCTCGAGGAGATGTGGTGACATCACTGCTGAGGTGGTCATTTCTCGCACTTTCACGTAGTCTAGCCGTACCTCTGTGATCTCGGGCTGAGCCGCTGTGTGCTTGCCACAAAGCTCACAGACCCAATTCCAAATGGCTACTTTGTTAACACTCACTCTGCCTATGCCTCGTGTACAGTGAACCACGCACAGACTCACGCACGTAACTGAGGGCGGGCGTCTCCAGGATAAAGCTACAGGCTATAGCTTGGCTTCGTGTTCAGGGTCTCGGCCAGGGCAATGTGTCAAAACAGGGTGCAGCTTTGAAATTCTTTGTGCTTTGAAAAAAAAAATTGTCCTCAATTTCTCACAAAGGGGTCTTTAGTGTTTGAGTCCGGCCCCCCTGCCGCCACAAACACTATATGCTATACAGGGCATTTTAAACCGGCCCGATGACACTCTTCTCTTTACTATCTGTACATGTTCTGGTCAAACAAAAAGTGAAACATAAAAATGATTTTTTCGTTCTTTTTCTCTGAATGTGAACTTTCTTACTTTTTCTAAGACACCCCCTCAGACTATTCTGTTGTAATAAAAAGGTGCTTTTGTGCCTGAAGCTGAAACGAGTCAGACACAGAAGCTGCCGGGTTGTCGAGCACTGAATGTAGAGATGAATACGTTTCACGATGACGCACATCAATGTGTACGTGTGTGTGCATATGTGATTTTAAATTAACCAGCATTCAACTCAAACTGTCTGGATTTTACTGAACTTTTCTTTTCTTTCTGACCATGACTTCTGTGTGATTGGTTTAAAGAATGTTGACCGGTGCAGTCATGTGTTTGAAAGTAGTCCATGTATGCATTTATGTTCAGTCACAATAACTTAGAATTAGACACGTGTCAGCTACAGTAGCTGTTCATTAATTTATGTCACAAAGGTCTCACGTGGATTCAGGATCCATTCATTTGTAACATGGCGACGGCCGACACGTCATTCAGACACAATATTCTCGCCAGTGTGAAAAGTCAGGATGCATCTTGTACTCGGTACTCGTGATTCCCAGCTCATTGGATTCCACTTCTTTCTTTTCTTTCAAAGTCACATTGTAAATAACAACGATACAACAATGCAATAAACACGTTATTGCACTCAAGACAGGGAGGCGAGCTACTGCGAAGGGTCGGGTGATGCAGAGAATGTTTTAGTCTTAAATGTGGAACTCTACGATGATGAAACCCTGTATAGCTCATCTGAATCAGGTGACGTTGTTCTTTAAGGATTCCTTCTCTCTTGTTTCTTTTACGCCGTGCTGTTTTAATGAACCATTCTCTTGACATTGTCAGGTTATTGAAATCAAAGAAAAAAAAATTGTATCCGTTTCACGCTGATCTCAAAGCTTCAGGCTAAAGCGTTTCAAATAAAGTCAAAACAAACGCAGAAGAAAAAAAAATACTGAAAGCTGTACCTGTAAACACAACATTTTAAAGGAACTGTGTATGTAAAAATAGTATATGTATGTGATGGAAAATAAACAAAAACTTTGATCTTAGAGAACAGAGTACCATGTTTCTTTTACCTAGGCTTGTATCCATCCATTTATCCATCTATCCATCCATCCATCCATTCCAGCCGAAATTGGGTGAGACTACATCCTGGACAGGTCGCCAGCGCATTGCAGAGCCAACATACAGAGGAAGCTGAAGTACTCAGAGAAAACCCACACAGTCAGAGAAGAAAAAAAAAAAAAAAAACTCCAGTCAGAACCACCCCTGCAAAGCTGGGATTCAAACCACTCCATTCAGTCCTTCTCATCAATAGAAACCACTTATCCAATGTGTCGCTGTGACAGATACAGTCCCACCTGCACAGACTCCACTCCTGTATCAGACATGCAATCTAATATGTGGCATCTAACAAAAGAGCACATTCCTATATCATGGACCAAGAGCCCACAGGCTGCACAAAATGTCACACGTGTACTTAAAGACACCAGTCCTCTAAACGTGCCTGATTCTTTTCATTATTTCACCCTGCATTAAATACAAAAAAATGGACGGACAGATTAACATGAAAATGCATCTTTATTCATTAAACCATTTTTCAAAGTTCCTCTGTGTATCAAGTATCATGTCACGAAATCATCCCTCCGTCCCAGTCATCCTCTCGCTCTCACCACATCCACTATCGGCTCTTTTGTGTGGAATTCACAGAATGAGGTGACACTGTCAGCTTGGCTTAAGCCTATTATTTCCCAGTAAGGGCTGCAGAATGAGAAGAAGCACCCCCCCCCAATATTCAGTTGTTCAGGCACTTTTTCTTCTTTTACTGCTCTATGTGCACATTCCAGATCTCCTGCAATGACCAGCAGCAGCACATGCACATATCAACAACTCACAGAAGTCCAATCCTGTCCTGTACCAGTCGAATCCACATTTGGTTTGAAGCTGAACAAATTCACTCGCAGAGACTCAATGAAATATGCAGTCACTTTGGAGACACTGACCCTCATGCAGTCAAGCGAGAACCTCTCGTTACAGAATTTCAAGCTGTACATGTTGACACACTTGATGCTGTAATCCCCCTTTTTCACAGTCATGATACAAAAGCGCAACTGTGCTGTGGCTGCAGCTCGTTATTGTGAGTAGAGGCGAGGATGGAAAGTGTCAGGTGAGAGAAATGCTCCACGACACCATCTCTTACATTTTGTCACCTGCATTTATGAATCCGTCACAGGCATTTTTTATTTGAATCTGGGATTTACGCCAATGACCCGTCGTGCAGGTCGTCACCGTGCAAATATATTTTCTTACAAGCGACATCATTCTTCAAATCGGCATCAGTCCATTTAGAATACGTGCCACATCCGTCTGAATACGCTTAAAACCACAGTACAGACTAACAATTATTGTCTACATTATAAAATATTTACAGTACAGGCTCGTTTTTTTGGTCATGTGGTAAAATATAATACAACAGCACAGAAGCACAGGCACATATACAGAATACTGTCCCATTGAAATGATGCAACATTCAGTACCAACTGGAGCGACACTAAACAAAACATGTAAGTGCAAGGAAAATATAAAATATCACACATTGATACTTTGCTTAAATATCAGACAAACATTTACGCAGTACTTTTCTCTTTACATACATATGCTGCTGTGGTTTGTCTGCATTGTTTCCCTGTGTACACGAGTAGATACAGAATTACACGGAACAATAGCATGTTTTGGTTTTTTTTGGTTAGATTTTAAAAATGAATAAAGACAGGGAGGAGATTTGGCATCGTCGTCAGCTCTTTGTGTTTTATTTCCATGTTTCGCTGATCACAACCTTTTTAAATGTTTATTCGTCCCTCCTATCGGGCTCAAGGAGCTAATATAAAATAATGGTAGTACTGTAAATCCCTTTACAGTCCCTTTATTCCACCACCAGGTCAGAAGAGCAGGTACCGCGACAGTTTCTAAGAGAGTAGGCGAGTGTTTAAATAATGTTGTATTTACAATGTCACTCTGACATCACTCCAGGTGACGTCTACATTTCTACAGGTGACACCATCACCTATTACTTAAATTAAAACATGCCGTTGACGAAACTTCCCACTTTTCCTTCTACAACAAGCAGCCAAATCCTGTTTGGAGCCTGGTTAATGTTCACATCACATTATTGAGTGTTACACAGTCTTTTACAGTCTTTTAAGCACCATGTTCCCCGGCCTCCCTCACTGTATCCAGATGGCGTTGGTGCGATCTGGCCGGCGGGGGTCGGCGGCTGGGGTGTTGCCGGTCGCGGTGAGGTCGCTGAAGGTGGAGAAGAACTGCTCCATCTCTTTCTGCAGCATCTGATTTCTGCGCTCGGCGTCGTCCTTGGCACGCTCGGCGTTGCGCAGCTTGATCTCGGCCATGGTGTACTTCTTCCTCTCCTGGTCCAGCTCCTCGTGGAGGTTCAACATCTCTGTCTCCAGCTCCAGGTTACGCTGCTCCAAGCTGCGGAGGAGGTTGATGTACAGTATTAGGAAAACTTCAACTGCAAGTAGATTTTAATGACAAAACAAGGAGGAAAGCTGCATTTTCTTTTAACTTTGAATAAACTTAATGAATAACATGCTGGAGCTTGAGTAGATATTTTGTAAAATTCAGTCAAGGCTAAAACTGTTCAATCAGCACTTTCACAGACTTCTGTATCAGCATTTATGGGTAATTTGATATTTAACAGAATAAATGAAGCAGAAAAGATGCATTTAAAATAACATTTAAAGTCAAATCATATTAGGTTTAGTTTATTTTCTATTCAAGACCTATACATATAGTCGTATTTAGGTTTTTTTTATTCATAATTATTCACAATAAAGTTTAGTGGTTAAACTGTAAAACATCAAGCCTCATTCACATTTCTTAGTCTGATAGTTTGATAAAAACAGTGGGAAGAGCTAAACCTTTAAATTCAAGGTAAATACCAATTAATTGCTAAGCTAAATCTACAGCTGGAGCCAGCAGCTTGTATATTAGCTTGGTATAAACTAACACCTGGTGGCAGATTGACTCCATCTAAAGAAAACACAATCTGCTTGCTTGTGCTGGTATTATTCTTTCAAGCTCTTCATTTATTCATCCACCGACGGATCATACCTCTTTATTCTGGCCTCATACTCTGTCTTCTGTTTGTGCATCTCCTGTTTGAGACTGGCCACTAAACTGTGCAGAGCGCTGTGGCTGCCGGCTCCATTAGCAGCAGCGAAACTGTCACTATTCTCACTACTGCTGGTTCCTCTGCTGCTCCTCCCTGCTCCGTCTCCTCCTGCTTCCCTGTTGCTGCTTCTGCCCTCCCCCTCTCCTGCTCCTCCACCGGGCTGAGGAGGTTCGGCATCCTGAGCTGGTCCATCCAGGTCCTCGAAGTGACCTCCATAGAAGTCCTGCTCAGGACAGGTGGTGGTGGAGGAACGACAGGAAGTGGAGTTGTCGGGAAGAGAGATTTCACAGGAGGACGTGGACCAGGTGGCGCTGTCGACGCTCTGCTTGTCCTCGCAGCTGCTGTTCAGACACGTGTTGGTGATCTGGTTCTGCAGCTGCAGGTTCTGGTGGTTTAACTGGACATTGTCGTACGTGGACAGACGATTCTGATTGGCGGTATGTTCCCCGTTGGAGCAGTCACGCGCTTTGTTGTTCACCCGTAACGTAACGCAGCCGTTTGGGGCCCAGAGACTGTTGCGGCCGCTCAGGCTCCCTGTGACCACATCAGTGCCTGCAACGCCCATGCGCACAGCTCCGTTCCCTACAGTGCTGCTCCCACCCGCCACGCCGCTGGTGCCCATTTTTGTGCCTGAGCCTTTGAGGGCCCCACTGCGCCGAATCGGTAAACTGCCTCCTCCACTCAGAGTCTGACTCTTCTCTTGATTGGGGTCCGAGGAGGGCGAGGAGCTGAAGGAGCCGTTTGTGACAATCCCGCTGCCTTTACTGTACGCCGGGTTCTTTTTAATAGTCAGTGGGGGGCTGCGGGTGATGTCGAAGCGTCCAGTGACAGCGTTGCGAGGGCTTGACGGCCGCGGGGAGACACTGTTTTCTATGTGTTGGCGGTGAGAAGGAGACTCAGGTGTTTCCCAGACGCACTGACGGACCACCTGCGTGTTGTTGTTCTCGGCGTTCTGAGACACTGTCGTGACGGTGGAGGTAGTTGTGGTGGCTTGTCGCCGCGGTTGTTCGATGTTGTTGTTGACGAGCTCGAGGGCAGTGGGGCTGTCTTCTCTGTGAGGGAATAACACGTCGTGGCGGCCGATCAAAATGGCCATGAGCTGCTGGACCAGAACAGTACCTAAACATGGAACCACACATATTTCATCTTTCAAGCGTTTTATTTCAGATCCGAAAAAGTTTCATATACACGACAGTCTGGAATACTCACCTTCCATAATGGCTACTGGATCCTCAACCTTTGGCCTCAAGATATTTGGCCCGAAGACTGTGGCCAAGTTCTGAACGCTCATTTTGTTCACTCCTGAATACGACTGCACTTCATCCAGAAACCTGTCGACCAGGAAAACATCTTCAATGTGACTCTGAACAAAAACAATAATTTTATCCACTTTAAGAAATAATCAATACCTGCAGATGTACTTGAGAAGGTTGAAGTTGACTGGAGGTAGACTTTCCACGAGCCGTCTCAACTCATTCATACCCTGCAGATGACAGACAGGTTCTTTAGGTTACAGATCAATATTTCACATCAGTTCATTGCACAAGTTGTAATCGATCGTGGTGAATTTAGAGCTTATGAAATATAACAATCACACCAAAAGGCCAAGGAGAATGAAAAAAGTCTTGAGGTGTATGCATGTGCAAGATAAAGGAACACAAGACAGAAAAACAGAAATGGAAGGATATAAACCGTGTTTGTGGCAGTGACTGAACGTAAAACATGATGCAGGACTTTTTATTAACACAGATAAGTGAAACATGTTTTTCTCATTAAATGATGCGCACTGAAGAAAATTAATAAATTATTGTTTTTAGAGAACGCAGCCAGTTGATCCATTTGTTGCTTAAAAACACTGAGTCCGAGGCAGGTGGTGCACTGTTCACGTGAGACATCGAAACGTATATCTGGTCTTAAATAAAAAGACACACCCACATTCCTGCATATACACACACAGACACAAACTTATGTGACAGTGGGGGAAGAGACGTGGTTTACATGACTGAGCAGCAAGAGACGTGCTTTAAAGCATCAAACCAGGCCTCTGGAAGATTTTTTTTAGTGCTGACATCTGTCGATATATAAATCAAACTTCCACTTCATGTGGAGGAATGTTTAAAAGTGAATTTTTTGGTTGATATAGGTATAAAAATGTATTCTTCAAATGCTCTTTCTTACCATTTCATCATCCTTTCCGAAGAGCTTGGCAGATGCCAGGAAGTCACCGTACTTGAGGAAGGGGACGACGGGTTCCGGCAGCTCCCTGAGATAGAGCTTCAGCAGGGAGGCGACCGTGTGCACATCTGTGTTACTGTAGACAGAGAGAAATAAAGGAGGGGGCAGGGAGAGGTTATAATTTATTACGGCAACATGGCGAGCAGGCGTGCATGGATCACTTCCTGCAGGGAGAGTGCTGCAGGAAATGGGAGGAATCAGAAGATGATGTAAACACCAGAACCAGGGAAGAGATAAACTAAGAACAAGACAAAAGAACAGACGGAGACAGGGAATGCTCTTCTCTGTCATTCCCTGTGACGGATGGAGGTCGGCGCTTTACAAATCAGCTCTCAGTGCTGCCTCCTGTAGTTGGCAGATTAGAATCCAAGTAATAGAAGGTTTGTTCTGGTCAGTATTGTATGAATGCATTTTATTTAAAGCCCTCACATTATGTTTTTACAGCCCCTTAAGTACAGGGTGAGGAATAATTAAATAACTTGTGTACACAAGATAACCTACTCATTTACTTATATGGGTCTCATAACTCAAACAAACTTGAAATGTCATACAATTGCTGCTCTTAAAAGCTGTTAAAACAATTAACCTCTGTGGTTTTCAAAGTATAATCCAATTATCTCTTGCTTACTGTTTAGATATTCCATTGTTCCCATCATGAAGCTAACATTGTGTGCACAAGTTATTTTCTTGTGCACACAGACCTTGAGGGGCTCGGTATGTGTGAATTTCAAATTGCTTTACTCTATTTAATAAACACAAAAAGACGTTTCACTGTTCAAAACTGAAAATCTGTTGATTTTAACTGTTTTATGCAAAAAGACACACAAGAATGATCATTTCAAAAAGCTGTTTTCAGCAAGCACAGCACAGCATCCTGAAAATAATGCAAGGCCATGATCCTTAACTTTAATAACTGTACAGAACCTGCTCTCTCTCTCTCATGCACATTCATCCACTTTTGTTTCTTGGTAAACCTTCGTACCAGTCTGACAGCAGCACGCACAGTCAACATCTGAATATCAGCTACACATTACAACCCAGTGAGGAAATCCAACCAGCCAGCACGCTCACACATCTTCTCACCAATCAAAAGAGGGCTTCTCTCCACAGTCGAATGCGTCCTGCAGCTCTTTGACCAGGTTGGCCTGTCCAGGCAGCCGGAACAGACCCTCCTCCTGAAGGCCCCACTGCCGGATGAAATCCACACACTGCTCCACCAGCATCGGGGCCAGCTTGTTCCCATAGCGGCGCTCATACCGCACCGTCTCCTCCAACTTCTGACCAAAGATCCCTGAAACACAGGAGGGAATGTTAAATGACGGGACGAGATTGATACATAACACACCAACAACAACCAAATTCATTTATTTATTCATAACGACCAAGGTTTTTTTTTACGTAAGCTGGAGCAGCTATTTATAATGTGAGAATAAGTTGTTGACAACAGGGTCAACTCCTCACAGAATATAAGAACAGGGTCTCCATTGTTCAAAAGGGTTTTACCACAGATGTAAGTATAGAATGTGGTTCTCTCAGCTGCACAATCCTGAAATAACACAAAATGAAGGTTTATCTTTTAAAATATTCATAGTGTTTAATATTCCGCACTCTTTAACTTTCACTCTCCAGCTTACAGCACTTCAAAGCGAGCAGTTAAGTTGACAAAAGATTTACGATAAGGTCAGAATACAGCCCAAGCTAAAAAAAAGAAGAAAAGTACACAAAGCTTTACTCCGATGATCAAAATCTCTAACTTCCTGCTGAGCACCTCTCGGCTTTTGTCTGAGGCAGTCGCCGTCGGAAAAAAAAGGAAAAAGCAGCAGCAGTCTCATGTGGAAGCAACACAAGAGGGGATTAAAGCAGCCTTCCTGAGAGATTTGGATCTGCATACTTTTCCGGTCTCTAGATTCAGACAGAGGCTACTCACACACACACACGTGGTACGACGAGGTACGGCACAGCGACTGAATTCGACCGAGCTTACCCAGGATCCTCGTGCGCTCCACACGGCGCACAACAGCTTAACAACAACTGAACGCTCTGAAGTTAAAGTCGACATCAACAGCTTATCAACTGAGAACGCATCCACACATCTTCACACACAGACGCAGAATGATTTCACTTTGTGTGTCAGCTGTCGTCTCACTCACCCTTCTTGAAACCAACGCAGCTCGCGAGCTTCCGGAAAAAACACTGATTGATAAATTTGTGATAAGACAACACATCAGAGGTGCAGAGTTTAAAGCGCTTGCACAGCATTTTCCAAGAAGCAGCCTCTGTGTTCGCAGTTAACGACAGAAAGAAGAAATAAAAGAGAGATGCATCAGTTTGACAGCAGGTCAGTTAAAGCATCTTCATATCCATCTCAGAGAAAAAAAACATTTTTAAAAACAAGTCGCTCAGAAGTTTAAGAGCAGAGTCTTGTGTTGTCTTCTTTCTCCTCTGGGTCAGTCACTTTGGGGGATTTTTTTGCCCCCCTTCAGTTTTTGCAGCAATCCAAATAAAACAGTCAACAGCCACATGAAGATATCTGAAGCTGTCAGATGGATCAGAGCAGAATATAGAGAATGATGAATATTCCTCACATCGATGATGAAAACGGCAACATCAGAGGAGGAGTGAGAGAAAGAAGTGAGTGAATGAGAAAGAGGTCATCCCTCCAGACGCTTCCAGTCATGAGTCTAGGAATGTTTTCCCAGGTCACATGTGTGAACCAGCTTATGAACTGTGCGTGTGTTTGTATGATGTGTTTTGCTGTTTCCTCACTGGACAAAGGGGGGTCGGACCATGACCGCAGGGGGATTTGGCGAAAAGAGAGGAACCTTCGCTCTGCAGGAACTCAGCAGGTTCCTTCAAGACTCGCAGGTCGAGTCAGCTCCACACACACACGCAGAGGGAGAGATGTCCAGACACAACACAGTTTATTTTTGTCCCTTTCCAGGATTCCTGATTCCTTTTCCTGGTCTGTGGTTTTGTCATGTGCTTGGATGAACGTCCCTCAAATCTGTTATATGATGCTGATGTTAATGGCGTCCTGACATTGCAATGCTGAATATCTCATGTAAGAATAATGAGTTCTGCACCAAAGAGAAAAACCTGCTTCTCTCAAAACACACTGCATCACTCATTTTATATTATATTACACTGGAACAGACTCTTGGTTGGTTAATGTTAACTTGTAGAAGCATTGGATCATGATGTATTTGACAAAATATGATGTTAGCAGATAGCAAATGTTATTCAGGGTGAATTCCAGCAATCTGTCTGTGTGTGACTTGCAAATCTCTACAATCACTGTTCATATTATTGGGTTTTTACTTGGTATGTCAATTGTTAAGAGCAAAAATAGAGCAGCGTTGAATTTAGTGCAATTTGGACAAGATATGTTCAATATTAATACAGTGTGAATAAACATGTGACCAGCAGCGGCTGGGACTCATCAACGCAGGCGACGTTGTGGATCACTACAACGACAAATGATTCTCCAGTTCGGGGTTCTGTCGAGCTTCACTGAACTTTAATCCAACAGGTGAACTGTCAAGTACTATAAATTTTGGTGTTGTACTTTTTAAAACCAAATATAAACTGTACATGAGGAGAAAAGTTGACTGAAAAATGTAAACAGTCCAATGGTTTGTGTTACAGACTGAAACAGACATAACACATGTCAGAAATATAGAGTGTGTGCAGGAGGAGGTTGTGTTAAAAAAAAAAAAATTACTCCAAACCAACACAAAAATGTGTCTCTGGTCGCTTGAACTGATAATATACATAATGTCTATCCAATCAACTGTGAGATGAACGACCTGATAACGCAACAAACTCAAAGGGAGCACTAGTTTTAATTTCAAGTTTAAAATCCCCTTCTTAACTTTCTACATCTTATCAATCCCTCAGCAACAACAAAGTTCAGAGATTCATTTTCAAACATCAGCTCTTTCCTATAAACAAGCCGCTCATTACCATGAAACAAATCTCCAAGGATCCAGATGGAGAGTCCACAGCTGCACATTTCTCACAGGTCTGACTTCCAGCTCGCTCTCGTCCCACAGTTTGTCCGAGTCGACCGGTGATTAATTCAGCATCATAGTAAATGTTCAGCACCACATGACAGCAAGAACGTTAGCCCGCTCCAAGTCCTTCTGTGGGTCAAACACAGGGGGCTTCGTTTTGGGAGCTCCCTCCCTGTCTGTCACTCTCTGAGCACAATCACACTTCGGGGCCACTGACCAGCCAATCAGGGCTCAGTTAGTCTCTGTTGCTAGAGCAAAATGTGAAAGGCTGGAATATGAATTGTGTGTGTGTGTGTGTGAGTGTGCACTCTCCATGTACATGTGTGTGAGAGAGACAGAGGAAGCGGTGGCTGGCTCCACCTTTCTCGTGGCATCTTTGACAAATGGCTCGTCCTTTTGAAGAGCAGTCAACTGCAATAGATGTCAAACTCCCCGCGCTGAAAACAAGAGGGGGGCCAGCTCGGCCTCGTCCATTCACTGTGTCACCAAGAGCCGCCTGAACTGCCCGCCCGCCCGCCCACTCACAAACGCTGCGCTTGTTGTGCCCTGCTCTCACACAGTGTGGGCCATTATCTGCCAGCACAGGCCACAGCGGCGCAGCAGGAGACCTGGTAATCAGCACAGTGATGCCACTAAAGTCAGGGAAACATCATGAGAAGAATTTCAACAGCTATGAGTCACCGTAAATCCACATTAAGGATTTTTAACACATTTCCTTTTTTATTAGTATTCAGAAGCCAAATAAAAAGATCCATCCATCAATACTTTCCGAGACAATCCTAGCTGATGTTTTGCAAGAGGGGGTCCTGGGTTTCCAATTAAACTAAATGAGATCCGACATTCAAAGATTTTGGTTTTCACATTTTAATTGACAAAGCAAATGTTCGAATAACTAAGGCTGAGGTGAAGTCAGGTATTTTTGCGACGCAGCCAACATGTGGCACGACGCTGACATGTGGAATGAAACATGGATGGAAACAAAGAGGTAACCTGTTGCTTTACCTGCAAACATACGCTTCAAACATCTTTCTTAAAGTCCTCCATTGTCCTCTATAGCAATGATAACATCTACTAAGCAATCCCAGTTGTACAGAATGGTATTGATGCATGTGTGGTTGTAATATGTAATACCGACCTCCACCAAAAGGTGCCCAGATGACCCTTCGGATTGTCTTCACCCAATCCTCCATGTCATTCTGGGTGCTGGCCATAAGAAGGTAGGTCTCATGGTTGGCTGTCATCCGCTCTCTGTCTGCCCCTGTGCACAAGAAGGAGAGAGGAATAGAGATGAATCAAACATCCTGGACATTGCCACGGTCTCTCACGTCAGAAAATCTCATTGGAGATAAGAGAAATGTAGAACACTCTCCACGCATCTGATTTCTTTACACAGTTCAAACAGGATTTACAAGAAATGAACAACCTCAAATGTTTCCATTACTTATATATATCATATTAATCTATATGAGAAATATTTGTCATTCCAAACGTTTTAACAACTATACACAGGATGTTTCTTAATTCTATGGAAAGTCTTTTATTGATTTACAAGTGCAAGCTGCATATTGAACAATGGTCGGCTTGCAAAATTTGAATAAGGTGACAAAATCCTGCTTGTATGTGCACGTCTGATTCTCAGGTGAGAATGTAAAAACTACCATCTGTTATCAAACTGCACACTAGTGATTCTGCACAGTGGAAACCAAACATCAGAGTGAAGACACGCCATATAAGTCTTTATGTGACATGATCATTTTACTTAAACCTAACCCTAGTACACACACACATGATAATAAATCAAAATAAATGTCCACATGTATGAGTATGTTCTTTAGGCTCTGAGTCCTGTGGCCTCGAACACTCTGCAGTCACGGGACATGGGACAGATTGGTGTGCAGGGTCTGAATCCATTTCACATAAGAAATCCACTTCAGTTTTATTAAGACGGAACATATGAACACTGATTCGTGGCATCTCTGCACCTGGTCGAAGAGATGGGCTATTAACAGACTGATGGTGTGTCGCACAACCGCTGAATTATTCATGACTTTGACCACCAGGGATCCCGAGCCATCGATTTGTATCCTGGGATGAGATCCACACGATGCATAAAAAACATTATTTATAGACTCAAATAGAAAATAACAGGCAGGTTCAGGGCTCAGGTTGACACTATAAAGTCAATAGGACATGGAATTTACTCTCTTCATCTTCTAATATAAACCAAAGGACATTGGATATTTTAATGTGAAGTTGAAGCTACAAAAATGGGTTGATTCCATAAACTCTTACATACACAGAATAATATATATTTCTTATTTTACAGCTTAGCTGCTGGGTTATACAAATTGATTTTCTCATTAATGTAACATCTTTTAATTGTTTGTTCCATTTTAAGGGCTGTTATTATTGAGCACCACTGATTTGCATTTTCTACTATGTGCAATATAATTGAATTAACCTTTACATATAATTATCATATACATGTAGTTAACACAAGGTCGGCTCAGCAGTGAAGGCAATGTTATAACAAATACAAAATAATTGAATAAAATAAAATGGAGCTTAACATAAGAAAAAGCAGAAATACAATATCCACAGTGACAAGTGTGAACTAGTAGATAGGTTGTTGCAGATTAAATGACAAGCACAGTTTAGAATAAATGTGAATAAGTTGGTAGTTTGTTTTTGGTGTGTGTGAGAGGTCGATGGTCAGTTTGACAGTGAGATTGATGTTTCCTGTCAGTGTTGATGAGATCTCATTACCAGGCAGCAGATGCCAGAGTTTGTCCCGTGCAGCACTCAGTATGTTAGTGTTTATCCACTGTAAGCTCCTTCTGCAAACAACAATGAAGCTAAACACTGCCACATGTTTCGCTCTCACAGAGAAGATGTCGATGACTCACACTGGACACTGGTCTGTATGTACATGCAGGGATTTAGTGATGATCATGATAAGCAATCATACACAGCAACTGTCCATTTGTCTCAGAGGACATGTTAACATGGACGTTAAAATTCTGATATTAACCTGATTCAGCAGTCTGAAAAAGACATTCCCATGTAAACAGCTTTTTCTGATGACCTTAATCTGAATAAAATCACACTCCAACCATCAGATTGGGACATGTGGAGTAATTGGACTTTAGTCGCATATGTAGACATGTTAACAAGTGGCATGTTTGTATGAATCATAACCAGACTATGCTCTTTAACATCCAACAGGAAGATGAATGGAATTTATAATTATATATATAATTTATATAATTTTCTAATAGAAGAACTGAAATGCTTAATCAGTTTGACATAAAATCAATTTCTGACATTTTTCAAGCATAAATGCCACATTTTCTCAGATTATGTGATGATTTTCAGCTATAGTTAGTTTTACACTATTTAAAATTATATACCATGACCCTGATCTGGGTTTGGGTAAAACAGCACATTTGAACATGTAACCACGGGTACAGTGAAATTATAAAGGGTATTTGCTTTTACTATGTTTTGATCATTTGTAGACAGTTGATTGAGACATTGTCAGATCAGCAGATTATCTGATAATTAAAACGATCTGTTTTTCGATACAATATTGTATTTAATTAAAAATAAAACTAACATTATAGTGCAGCCTCTCTCTTCACTTTGAAAACTAATCAATAGAAATGGATGCATTATCAATATGTTGTCATTTGCTGTTAGAATGGTTCAGTCCATGAATATGTGTAACATTACAGTGTTGTTCAGAGGTCTCACCACCACAGCAGTAAAGCACCAACCAGCCACTCATGCATTATCCATTCAATCCTCCACATTGAGCCTGGAGCAACAGTCTGAGAGGTTTAATTCATGCTTCTAATTCTAACATTAAAAGAGTTCCAATGTTTTCACCACCTGATGGGAGCTGAGATCCTTCATTTTAACAACAGGCTGCTGCTGCTCCTGATCCAGTGATTAGCCAGTACCCGATGTTGACTCTCCCTCAGATCTGCAGTAATTACCCCCTCACATGGATGAGATCATCCACTGACTTCACACGCACATCTTATAAACTGCAAACCTTTCTGTTTACCACTGTGTCGTCTCTGCTCATATTTACACGTGCGCCATGTGTCCATTCACAACAACAACAACAACATGTAAATACAGAGGCAGATCCACAAACACCACGTCACCTGTTCTTCTCCACAACCTGCAGCGACACCAGCATGTTCCAGGTGCATGTAAATAAGCAGTGAAATGAAACGATGCACTAACCGGTGAACGAGTCGATCACTTGCTCTCGAACATGTGAGTGAAGCTTCAGCCGGTGCAGCGAAAACAACGTGGCTCCGAAACAGTTCAAACACACATGAGGGAGATTTACCCACAAGTCCTCCCTGTGACTGACTCCACACATCGGCTGATTGAATAATGGATTTAACTCAGAGAGGATATCGATGAGCTGGTGAGTCCACAGAGAGAGAGAGACCAGCAGGGCCGCTCCGAGCTTTTCCAGGGCCGCCCCCCCCCCCTCAATCAGAATGACAATGAAAAGGGGTTGGGGTTAGAGAAGCCCCTCCCTCGGAGCAGCAGTAACACAAAGAGGGAAGTTGTGACTTTAGAGACTTTGAAGATACTGGCTCGATTTTCGAGACAGTGGATTTTGTCCCCCACAACTAACGGTGGTGTCGGAACAGACATCTTGCCACGGTCAAGATGAACAACATGACAGTTCCCATGAAGTGAAGCCAAATCATCTTGATCGCCCCCTGGTGGCTGGCTGCAGAATAGCTCAGAAATTCTGCCTCCTCCATGATGTTGGATGGGAAATGTTTCACATGTACACATTAAATAGTTCGACTGTTTTCCGAAAATGGTGTCTGTAATTTTATGTACACGAAAAGAGAAACAACAGATTGAAAAAAAGAAAATAATGATGAAAGGATCACATTAATTAGGGTAGCCGTCAGTCTCTTTAGCCACATGTAGCATATCAGGTTACCATGTCACAGCAGGTGCAAGCTATTTTACAGTGATTTATTTGGGTCTGTGTCCCAAAAACACACTTTGTAGTTTGTGTAAAAAACCAGTTTAGCGAATAATCTGTTACAAACACTGAGCAATATAATAAGTAACTGACCCTGTTTTCATCTGCCCCTGAGGTGGGTCCTGCTGAGCGGGTGTCAATATCTCGTGACAAGACAAAATAAACATATTGATTCACTTGTATAGACAAAATGCATATTTCAGTCCGATTTTTGAAATGCTTGTCCTGTTTTCTATGAGCTACGCAAACGTTTTACTAAGAAAGCTGTATTACACTGTCAGAATGTCATATCAATCAATTCCCAGATTCTCTGTGTCGACTACTGAAGTGGATCTGTCGGTGGGATTCTACTGTGACACCAATTAGTCACACTGACCTAGTTGGCAAGCAACAGTTTTTCAGGCACGGCCATCCCCACCCTCAGCATTGTTCATGTCAATTGTTATGCAAATTATTTGTGACTCCCTGTTGTCCCTGTAAGTACTTTTGCCCAAATTTGAAATGAATTAGCCTTTAACCTGGAGCCTCTCTTTCCATCACTTGCGAGGCAGACGGCATTTCCTCTCGGAAACATCGGTCGTGAATCTGTTAAACAAGCATGCAACAGGATTATACAGCATACCACTGCCATTAGAGCACACTCCTGCTCCTCCTGCCATTTCCTGTTGATGCTCAGTTTTCTTCCACAGTGGCTGAGTCGGCCACTTGGTTTATAAAGACGGTGAGATGTCAAACACACTTAGCTCAAGGACAGCTCCCTGGACAAAACCTTTAAAACCCGAGAGACCTTAGAGAGAGCTGTTTCTTAGATTTTTCCATGACTGAGGAGAAATGCATTCTTGAAGCCTTCCATCGTCTTTATAAGTATTTTCACAGTATAAATATTAATGTAATGGCTGGTGACAGAATGCTCTTGGCTGTAATGGAACAAAAACAGGATCCTTAGTGGGACAGACATCTAGATCCATCCATAGGTGCTGCAGACTGCTACACACATAAATTAAAAGTATTCCATTTGCATTGTAATTCAAGGCGACATCCATACTACTACTTTTAGTTACAAAACAGCATGCTGAAAGTAAAATAATCTCAGTCCTTGTGAAATTGTATCAGGTTCAATCCCCGTCCATACTAGCACCACTGAAAATTCATATCAAGTGAGCAATCATGTACATTGGGCATGCTGGACACAGGAAATACTGCATTGCTCGAATAATAGCTTTTCCCCTACATTTGTAAGCAGTTGTATCATATGTCAGCAATGCTTCTAATTCATTATCCATGTTACATTCTGCACTGATAGCCAAGGGTACTTCCAGTTTTTATCTTTTGGGAGGGGATCATGTGATAGGAGCCTGACGAATTAGCAAAGTTTTAGTCATGACAGAAAATACCTAATGGTCAAGCTATTGTGAGCATCTAGGTCATCATTTCTAAAAAATGTCCATTCCTGCACATCCAGACAGGGACACAGCCCTGGTGTTTTCAAACAAAAACAAGGCAAGCAGTTATAGCCGATCTAAAACTCTGCAGTAGTGTGGCCGCCAGGCGTATCAGTAGCAGAGTTTTGAAATGAAAATGTAGTGAAGGCAGTAAAAACCTTCTCGTGCACAAGTGCCAGTTATTTGGAGAATCATGTTTGACTCAGTCACAAACACGCAGCGTTTCAGCATTGTCCTCTGACTTCAGAGACACTAAGGTCAATAAGTGATTTGCCTGTGGGTTAAAACCACTATTAAGTAAATGGATTATCAGTTGAAACTAAAACCACATCACTGGGAAGAGTAAATATTAGCTTTTCAGACCGTCTGACAAGAGCTTTCACAGCTGTCAAGATTTAGAAAGAAAGATAAAACATTAAGCTCAAACATCATCTAGTCACCTGTGGGTCAGTTTTCCTTGTCTGCCCATTAAATGAAATGACTGCAGGCTATCTTTTGACACATTCTTCAGTAGCTGCAGTTAAGCTGCCTTCGAGTATTATTCTCCGCTGCACAGTTCCTGGACTACTTATGCTGTGTGACTGGCACTGCATCTCAAAGGAGCCCCTCAATCATCGCCTCTTAAATGAGACCAATCCTAGCAGGGGTTCAGCGGCAGAGACAGACGAAGAGCTTCACTCATTGCGCGACTGTACCTGAGGAGACAACCGTGGCAGCTGTTGCAATTCCCCCCCGATTCACCATGCTTAAGCACACGGCTCTGGAGTTTTACAAACTCAGCACTGAACAATTGTCAGCTGCACAGAGGCATGCGGGCTGGTACTTCAGACGACAGCTTGTATTAGAGAAGGAGCGTGGAGCGGGGTTCGTTATTCACGATCAGGTTTAGACTTCAAACAAAAGAAAGAGAAAATTCTGCACCAACTCTTTTACTCTTCAGATGTGATGCTGTAAGTCCCTGACAATATTATCTACAGTGGAGCATTACAACGTGGTTTTTACAAGCCTTTGCCACTTACATACAGAAAATATTCTACTCCAGCTGCATCATGTTCCAGACATAACCACAAACAGGCCAACAACGTAAATAAATTAACTATATTCATGGTATTTTACAGTATGAAGCATATTATTAACACAACACTTGTGTATACTTGAAGAAAACTAGTGACAGCCCTGTAATATTTATAGTTCCCCTCTGTCTGTCATAATTACTATCCGAGTTGTGCAAACAGCTACAACTGTTCATCCCAGTTGTGACCACTGGACTTAATAAGTGGCCGAACACAGCTGCAAACTAGTCTTTAACTAATGGCTGGAAACAGGTGGGAGACAACAAAGGATCCCACTGTGCTGTAATTGTTCAAATACCTGGAGCCCTGATACACTTCACTCTGAGCTGTGCCTCTGTAAGTACGTCCTGTGAAAACAACACACAGTGCATACATGCAGAGAGGTACTGGATGATTTATTTCAGTATTTTGGCCTTTTATTGTGTAATAATCTTTTTTGATAAAAGGAATAGTTTTGGGACGTTTTGGGAAATATTACCTGACTCTACATACGTCTGTCCCATACATATAAGCAACAGCTAGGAGTAAATGATCCCAGTGTATGTCCACATTAACACATTTAAAAATGGCAAGTTGAAACAAAAACTGTCTCGACAAACCTTAAAACTTTTTTTTTTACCAGAAATAATCTGCATCCATAGAGACACGCCTAAACACATGTCACTTTGTTGCCAGCACAATAAAGACATAATTCACCAAAGCTTGTTAGGCATGGGTTTGCACTGTCACTTGCTTCTTTAAGGAGCTGGTAATAACAGACAGGGCTTAAAAGTGGATGTGCTGATGCCACCATTCTATCAGTTGGTGTGTGTTAAATTGTTTGTTAATAAGCAGCCACAGAAGTTTGCAACCAAAATGAAAAAGGCTACCATCTTGTTCTTTCCAGTGACTACTTTGTTGACCCCGAGTTCTTCTGGACGCTTCCAGAGATGGAAACGGTCATTTACATAGACAGGTCACTGGCCCAATAGTCGAGTTGTGATTGATTAGACCCATTGAGGAAGTGAATGTGGGTTGAAACACCGACCCAAAGCTTTCAAAAGAAAAGGAGGGTCAACAGCCTTTACAAAAGTCTGTCAAAGTGAATTAATCTTCTTTTCTTGTAACTCTGAGCCAGAATGAAAATGTTGTCCTAAACTATGACGTGGACAATTTCATAAAGAAATGTCCTGTTACAATAACAGTCTATGATATACAATGTCAATAAAAGACTGTACACGACAGAAGCTTAAAGAACAGGTCTTGCCTTTAAAACAGTCTAGCAGTCAGCAATGTGACTTAATATCCTGTGTGGATTCAATTTGTGGGGGACTGAAAAAGTTCAGTTCTTCCAGACTTTGGTTGTGCAGTTTGCCAAGTGGAGGAAACAGCTGCTGCTGCCGACCCAGAAAACAATGCAGACGCTGTAACTACCCTGTTTAGCTTTTAAATGACAAAAAAATATGTGTCACAATTCTCCCAGTGTTTGTGCGTCTGTAAGTTTGCACAATGGGAGATTAAATGACTTCACCAGTGTCAGTCCTCCGTCTTGTCTGCAAGAGTCTTCTTGTTTGCATGCAAGCAGGGGCAAGTTGAGATTCAATATTGTGTCTAATGATAGTCTTCTCAGAAGTCCTCACATCATAAATACCTCCAACGGAACAGGAAGTCGCTCGCTGAGCAAGACTACAGCGCAAAAGTGCTTAAACTTGAAGCAAAATGATCCATAGTTCCTATTTTTCATCTTTGCAAATGATGCCCCCCCACATACACAGTCATGTCTGTTGATTCATGAGTCATACAACTTCCAGATGATCTAATCCGTCTGCAAAGTGCAGCTGGTACAACAGACGTCTGCAGTAAAGACATCTGGAGAAATACATCTAGGTAGAGACACATGAGATATAAAGGTGTCAACCAGCAGTAGGCAAATAACAGTTATCATCTTTACCTTGATGGGGTGATAGTAAATCAGAAAGTCCATACTGTGGTAAGCTATGATGCACCACCTCCATGCCTCCTCCAGAAAAAGAGGCTTCCTGAATAGGTGACAGAGTCCCGGGCTGCCTGGGTTAACTTAAGGACGGGAGTTCCTCAGTGGAGGAGCCGCTCTGCCACTTTTTTGGCCTGGCTCAGAATGAGTGAGTGAGCACAGCTGAGAGGGTGTGAAAGAGAAAGGGAAGGAGGGAGGGAGGTGAGGTTTGAAGAGGGGGTTGGGGAGCACGCACACACACATACACATATTTATCTCAAGCACTGTAGTGGGAAACAATGGGCAGATCTCTCTCAAGGCTTGGGTTTAAAAAGGCCACGACCCCATAAGCAAACATGGAATCCCCCATTCACACTGCAGTGCTTTTTTAACACCTGCAACAAAATAATGATGTAATGACCCTGGCCATTGTGACTTTAGCATGTGGACTCAAATAAACCATAAAAGTACAGGCTAAATTAGAGAATGTATAATACAATTAGTATTACTAGTATTAACAGTATCACATGGTTACTGTTACACTATGCTAATTATTGATTTAATTGAATTCTATTTATATAGCACCAACAAGCAAGCATTGCTTTGGTAATGCAGTATTTTGGTTTGTATTTTACTTTTTTCATATCAGCAAAGCAAATGTAGCAAATTTTGCATAGTTTGATAAAAAACTTTTATGGTTTTTTGTCATTTAAAAAAATAAAAAAAATCAAAAGTTGGAATGATGTGGTCTGGTATCATGTGTTTAGCGTGGTTTGATGTAGGGCCCCCCAGGTGACTCTAGCTGGAGCCCTCAAAGTCCCTTCAAACACTCCTGACTCCCACCCACCACCAACAACAAAACAACTAAACAAATAAATAACACACAAGGCAGCTGCAGCTGTTTAAAGTCTATACAAAACCTTAAAAGGGGACCTCTACCAGCTTCACACTTAAAAGGCTGCAATTTTGAAACAGAGCTGTAAAAAGGGAACTGCACCAAATCTGATAAATCTGGGTTTTTATTCCAATCTGCACAGTTCCCTTAACATGCTTGATGTTTTCATCAAGATCCGTGAATTATTCTCTCGGGAATCAACGGGAAGAAAAACTCTGGATTAGTCCCCTCGACATGCACACGTTCTGTGGTAATCCGTGCAGTACTTTTTGATCTATTTTGAACAAACAGACAAACAAATGCAGATAAAAACATAACCAGCACAACCTCCTTCTTCCTCCAAAGCCTAAACCCTCATTACAACTTGTAGACTTGTCATGCTCCACAAACTGCTGGTGTAAAGCTCCTCTCTCTGCAGCTACTGTATGTTCCCATGTATCTGTCACGGGAGTCCTGTTTCCTAACCCCGACCACCAGTGAGGTATTGATGGCTAAATCTCATCCTGGTCCCTTCCTGTCAATAGACGTGATCTGAAGGGAGACACCACAACATTAGCCTCCACCTGAGTCCCTAAAGACATAGTCTGCCAGAGAACACAGACTCCATAGAGTCCCTATGGCTATCCATTACCATCTGATGCTGCCTGAGTAACAAAGTGAAAAGGAGTGGGGAGGTCAAAGGGGACAAGGATTGCTTGGCTCTTTTGTCCGTCTACAGGCGCCCATAGGGAAGAGGGTAATCGTGGCACCAAAAAATGGAGAATAATGGGCGCATCAGCTCGTCGCTGGTGCTGAAAGGCAAACATGATACCTTGATGACTTGGGTTCTGCAGCTATGAGGTTAGAGACAACAATGCTAGATATCAGCGTGGTGAGGCAATGCTAATAAATCCTTAAGTTCTTACCTTAGACCATATATAATGAAGCACGACCTGACGAAAGCTTGTTCCTGCTCTCTCAAAGTAAAGCCAAGGCTGTAATATAGGTCATACACCCTGCCTCCACCATGTTAGTGAATGGAACGTGGACCAAATAAAAAAAAAAGTCAAAGTACATGTACATGACATTTTTACACAGTCTATGATTCTTACTATATTTCCAAAACTTCCTCTTGCTAAAAAGTGATTCAGTCAATACATATTCATATTCCTTAGCTCTTGCACAGAATGAAAGGGGGGAGGGTTTAATTCCATGGGTTGAGTATAACTGGGCAGTTAGGGAAGGTTTGGATCAGTCTCTTCAGGGAGGTCAGAGAGAGACTGTCAGAGAGCCAAGTCTCCCCATTCTGAGTTCATGCCAACTGTGTCCTGTATCTCTGTGTCCTGCCAAGGCTGCTGTAAATATACCATTATATAAGGGGAATCGATTTCAACTTTAGCGAAAGGAAACACGACTCAGACTTGACTTTACGTCCCAAGCGAGCGATGGAAAATAACCTGACATGATAATTAAAAGTAAAAGAGGTACAGCAGAGGGGAGCAGTGCAGTGTGCTCCGGTTGGATGGATCAGTCCAACTTATTTTTTGTTGCATGTTTTAGCTCTGCGGTCCAAGCATCTTCAAACAATCCATTTATATCCTTCCTCTTCTAATGTAACTGCAGTGTAATGAAAGGATACATCATTTTAATTATGATGGATTAGGCTGTGCACAGTCTCTTAAAGCTTAAAGAGGTGTTCATACTACACTGAAATGGAAACCAGTGGCTGCTCTAACACAGGACATGTGAATTATACAACCTTCGATAAAGAACTTTTGCTTTGGAAAATGTGATTTATGCAAAATTGCAAACACATTTACAAAAACAAAAACAAATCCTTTAACTTTGTTTTAAACTAAAACCAGCACTAACAATTGTAAATATAAATCACAAATGACAGCCATTGGTATGAAACAACAAACATCCTGTTTATTTCTCTTAAGACTCGCAGTACAACATGACATTGATTCCATACACGTCTTAAGTATGCATGACCACAGTTTGAGGTTTGTTAAAATACCGAAAAACCTTAGGAGTGGACTGTTGAAACGACTGACAGCTTCAGTGACTTTTGACTGGGGGATTAATATCCCATTAAAATATTTAGAGCGCTACATGCAAGTGTTGAAGTGACAGCAGCTGCCAGCCCTCACCAAAACTCAACGCCGGGAGACTGGAGCGGACTGATACTTTCAGAGGAAGTTTCTGAAAAGGTGCGATACATTCAGATCCAAGAGGCTCTGCAGGAGAGATCTTTAAATTCAACCTGACTCACGTTTTAATGCATTGTAGCTATGGAAATCTAAACATCATTGTCTGGTAGTTGTAAGAGTTGTAACCAGTTGGCTAGTTCTGTTTTCATCTCTGTACAGTGTGCGTGTGTTCACTGTGTCTGTGTGAACCATGCAGGCATCCCTATGGTTATGCAAGCATATATCCCAATGACAGATCACCAATTTGACCAGTGTATCATGCACTCACGGCCGTGTCACTGTAAATCTAAATGGGCTGCATGCCGTACATCCACACTGGGTGTGCAACCCAAGACAAGATCTTCCATGTTGTTTATCCAATGTTGAAATTGTGTTTCTTTTAGTAAAGCACATGTTGTTGGTGCTAGACCACATATACACACATACAGACACAATTGCATGGTGTGAATACAGGGAGGATAATGTCTCACTGAGAAAAGTGTGACATTTAAGTAGAAATGTGTGTTATTTTCCTGCAGTCCGCCTTTTTGTTATCAAGCAGGTTATGTTAGCAGGACTACACTATAACTAGTTAACTGATTTAAAAAAAAAAAAAAGGGTGGGATATGGACCAAAAAATAACCCATTCATTCTCGGTACTGATCCGGACAAAGTAGCAGATCCAGAATTTGTTTTAATTTTCTTTAAAATTGTGAGACTTTTGCATTTTTGGACATGTTCACAGATTTCTTACAGAATAATTCATGGATCTATGAGTGTGTTAAATTGGGTGCAGCTTGATCGAATTTAAGGAGACTGTTGGGCCTTGCACGGGAATTACAACTGTTTTCAATACTTTTTTTTAAAAGGAAAAATCTAACTATTGCAACAGTTATGTAGGGAGAGTAGATATGGTCAAACACTCTAGTACTTGGAGAGGGGGGTGAGCCTCCTTTTATCCACACCAGAGAATGAAACAAAGAGTGGAGTTGACAAAGTGCCTGTTGCTCTGCTCACTAATACCTTCTAATATCACCTTTCAGCACTGATGAGGGCTTCAGGGCAGATGCACACCTGCACTCCCCAAAGCCAAAATTGGTAGCTTGTTTCAGTCTGGCCTTTGGGAAAAGCCCTTTGAACCTTTCAGGAATGGTTGTAGGAACCTGACTTCTGCTTTATTGTGACTAATGAAGGCAGAAAAGGAGGATGCAAGACTGAAATGGAACGGGGGTAGCCTAAGTTTGAATTTAGGCATTACACTCTGAACATGCTTTTGGTTAAGAACTTTAGCCAGGGAGAGGAAATAAAACATTGAAAGTGGGATACTGGGAAAAATGCCTCTTAAGATTTTTCAAATTAATTCACTCTGGTTAAGTGTCATCAAAGCATTAATCTCCCTTTTTTTAATTTGCTAGATTGCTTCAGGAGATTGAAGGATTGAAGAGCCTGTCGAGGTGAACATTATTGTGATAGAAAGTAGAGATAAATCTGACATTCAATCATCACCCTGCACAAGGCTTTACCACCACTTCATATTTCCACTTAGTGATTGATGAGGTGGAATATGAATAACACCGTTTTTTCTGCTCTCACAGCAGAAGGACCGTGGGTTATTTCTGATGCCATTTATCATTTCTTGCACACATATCTGCATGACATCAACCTAAAAAGGCAGCTATTAAACCTCCTGTCTGTTCGTTGTCCAATTATTTGAACAGCTAACAGACACTGACATACAGCCTCGGCAAGATAAGCGCGTTTTTAATTTTGACCATCGCAGCGGTCCTGTCCTGCTTTTGCGGTTCCACGTCATTGTTTTCTCTAACAAATCTGTCCAAAGCACTGTGGGCCTGAGAGGGCAGCAGTGCAGGGGGTGTAGGGTGGTGGGGTTGTAGCAGGGAAGCTGGTTGAAAGAAAAGAGATTGGTGGTGATCTGAGCGGAGAGACAGGACAGAGAAACGCTGACGATGAGTTTGGCTCTTTGTGTGTTCGAATTCGCAATGTTGGACTTTTGCTGATGTTGTTCGATTGGTTCTCTGGATACAAATGTGTGATGAAGCTAAAATAAACGTGGAGACACTGGTCCTGCTATATACTGAGCTTCCACATGTGCATGTTGTGTTTTTGAAATAAGTGTACAGTTGCCCCGCTAGATCGATTTACTTGTGTTTTATATAAATACAATGTTGATGCCAGTCCACATGACGTGGTCTTGCAGTACTGCTGCATCTAATCAACAAAAGTTATTTTCTCAATCAATCAATTAATAATTTCATAACATGACAAAACATAATGAAAATTGTCAGTTACAGGTTCCCAGAGCAGGAACTTAAAGGTGAGACCTTCAGATTGGTCTGAGTAAAAGTCCAAGGTATTCAGTATACTATGATGTAAGTAATGTACCATAGTATAAGTCCATAAAAAGGGCAAAGTCTCAATTATCTGTGACAGTTTCAGTTTTTTAGTAAGTTGACTAATCGTTCAATTCAGTTCTCTACTCAGTCATTACCCAGTGTTCTCACAGGCAAGTAATAAGAAAGATGTTTCACTGTTGACTAAAACTTCAGTAAAAACATTTCACAATGACAATGTTGTTGCTAGTTCAGTAGTTCATGCTGTCTTTTCTCCTCACGTCCAACATCACAGCCCAATCCTGCACCCAGTGAAAAGTGTCTACTCAGCTCAGACTGTTGCAGTTTATTTTCCCACGCTGTTTAAATAGAAACTGCACCTGCCCCCATCTGAAATCTGCCCTCATGTATCCAATTAGTTTATAGCATGTTACACACAAAACACACCCATGAAAAATTCAGAGACCACAAACAGTTCTTATGAACCATGAGCCTGGTGCTGAAACCTTGTTTTCCACCATTAAACTGTGATTTGGACAAAAAATCCTAGGAGCTTTATGTGCTTGGATTGTTGAGCTCCAAAATAATGTGTATACTGTATACTGAATATATATAATGTTGTGTCTTCTACCTTCCGTGGGTTCAGAATTTTGCATGAGAACATATTTAACAGCATTGATATACAGGTAGGCTGGGGGCTATGAATTCAGGAGTCTGTTCTCTTATCTCCTCGTAGCAGACAAGCAAAGTGAAATTTGATCCAGTTACGAGAAAGCTTTTACTGAGCATGATTTTTCTTTCTCTGGCAAGACTAGAAGCTACATATTTTAACAACCACACTTTTGTGGCATTTAGACTTTACTTCAAAAACTGATTAAAAGAGTTATTCTAATTATCAATCCTAAAAATATTATTGCCCTGTTATTAGAATGATTCACAGAAGCAGAGAAATGTAAGATTTTAATATGAAAATAAAATATTTTTGTTTTCATTTTGCAGTTGCTCTTTGGATGAACTTGTCTTGTCTGACAGTACCGATTACTTTCATTTCAGTTAAGTTCATAATCTTATTGGACAAGACATTTTCAACACATATCAACACCTGGGGAAAAAAATAAACTTATGGACATTGGAATACTTGAAAAGTTCAGGCTGATTATAGTCATGTTGCATGTTTAATACCTGAAATTTGGTGGTCATTATTTTGCATTGATAACAGAATCTTATGAATGCATAGTAAACTTTTGGACAAGTCCTGACAAGTCATTAGTTTTGACTTGATAGGGCTCGATCGCCAAAGCTAATAGCCTATAATTTATCATGAGGGAAACAGTACGGAGATCGATCCCTTGAGCTCTTACTCAAAAACTAATTCAGTAGAATTAATCAGGAGTAATATTTTTGGGAAAAATTTCTTAATAAAATTTTATGGCAACCAATCATATAGATATATTTCATCTTGGAACAAACTTGTGGATTGACCAAGTTGCCATCCCGAGAGCAATGCAGCTAAAAGAGCAATCTGTGAGAGATTATTCATTATGTCAATACAACACATCAGAGTTAATTCTTTGGAGAATATAAATATTAGAATTGCTTCACCAAATAGTTTGGTCAGAAATAACAACTCAAGTATTCACAGACTCTGAACATGTGTTTCGATATTGGGAGACTTATACTGCGGAAGCTGCAGTAATGTCCCCACAGGAAAATAAGGAATGCAACCATCATAAATTGCTCAACTGAAATCACAGCTGCAATAACCATAAGCTGTTAACTGTAACGTGTAGAACACCCATCTGCCTCCATAATGAATGAGTGGCATACGGACACCCGCACTGGGAACAGATGGTTATTGCAATTTGTGGGTAGTTTTGTGCCTTCAGTTTAAAACAAACTTCCACGCATTCTTTCAGTTGTAAATGAAACTGTCAAAAGTCCAATAATAATATCATCATCATAATGAAACAGTCTGAACCACATGCAACTGTGTTAGTATCTGTTGCGGTTATGTAAAGACACAGACCTGGGTTGGAGTTAAGATCCATGGGGTGCAGAGGAAGACGTGCCCCCTTGTCGGCTGAATGGTGAGGGAGCAAAAGCCACACTGTTGCTGCTGACCGCCGGCCCCCGAGTGCCACTTCTTCATCTGTTCCTGTTCTGTACCACAGACAGGTCTATCTTTTTCTGTTTCTGCTAAAACAAGCACCGCTGCACTCACTACTGACGTCCCAACTCTCCCCCTCCTTCCTTTGTTTCTCCTCCACCTCATATAACACTTTCTCTTAAAACTTCATTTTTTCTTTGAGTCAAAGGCAGGTCAACGTGACACGCTAGTCAGCTGCACTCATAGGCGAGGTCAGGCTAAGGCTAGCCTGTCTGCCTCTCAGGAAACCTTTCCTCTACATGTACTTCTGTCAAAAGAGCTGAAAGAGCGGAGAAAGCGTATTTCTAAAAACACGCATGGATGAAGAGAACGGCCGAACTGAGAAAGACGACAAGCCGAAGGCAAGATGGTGTGTGTGTGTGTCTGAGGGAAGTAGTGTGAGGGGTGGGGTGGGAGCCGGCATTGAAGCGGGGGGTGAAGGGGGAGGAGGGTGGTCTGGGGTATCGTAAATCAAGCACAGTGGGCACTCGGCCAAATGACTCATCCGCAGCGCTCTATAAATACAGCCATGCAGGGTCGGAGAGGCTGCTGCTACCGTTGGCCAAGAAAGACACTGGGGTTTCTCCCTCATGGAGGAAGGTCTTCAATAACTCTCCTTATCGTTTTTTCAATCTCATCCTAGACTTATAGGCAAACCACACATCATTGGTTTCCATTAAATGAGAGTCTGAGAGCCTGTTTGAACTAAACGTCAGAAGGTGATTAAATTTAAAACCAACACTACCTGTTGGATCTAATTCAGGGGCGGAAAAAGGCCTAGCGGGGAGACATCCAAATATTTATCCAGAGACAAATCAGTTTACATACCATTGGACTGAACCTTCAAGTCAAGTGTCCCTTTGAGACAAACATACTGTGGTCGTCTAGCACAAACTTCACTGGGGGCCAACATGTGCCCTCGCTGAGACCTGGCCAATCTGATATATGTTGAGGGGCAGAGGGTTAAAGTGGGAGGCTCATGGCTGAGACTGGTATGTGACATGTCAAATACCGATCCCTTCAATAAGGCTGTTATGTATGCATCTGTGCTTCCTGTCCTGTCCCTCTTTATGTCCGGAGACCCGGCCTGTACTCAGGCCTCAGTGCATTTCCTCCACCGGATCTTTACTGCGGCACACAGGAATAATGACACATGGTTGCAAGAAAGGAAGAACAACTGGAATTGCTTCACTAGAGCCTGGATGACAATGAGGTAGATATTTCAAACGTCATGTACCGATTACAGAAGGTATGCTGCATATTGTTTGGGCATGCTAGATTTCCCAGCCTGCTGCTTTGTGTCACATACCATCATGAATATGGAATTGAATTGACACAACAGCAAAGTTATGGCCTGTACAACTTCATTTTCAATAAGCTATGTAACATTTGTTGTCCTTCACAGCTCAGATACGAAACCATTTGCCACAACAAGCTGCTACTTTATCATCCTTTCATTTGTTGACAGCTTTGTTTGGAGTTAATGGAGGATACATCATTAAGTGAAACACCTCTTCTGAACAACAGAACAAGTGAAGCCGGCAACACTGCATGTCCACTCATCCTACATGTTGCTCTCATGTTGTTGTTGCGGCTACCTTTTCCAATTTAGTACTTGATCAGTCACAGCTCTATGAAAAAAGTTTTTTTTCATCCACTGTGCAGTTTGAGTGATTGTGTCGGCTCCCACAGGCTTTGGTCCCATCACACAACTGCCCATACACACAACTGCATTGTTGTGAAACAAGAGAGAAATGCAAGAACTGTGACTTATCAGACTGATGTTGAACATATACTGACAACATATGAAGCAAACAATCATACTCTGTAGCCTCAAAACAAACATGAATTGGCAGAAAGACTCGATACAACAGAAAATAGCCCAAAACTAACAATACTCGACCTACCAGTATGGCTCGAGCTGGCAAACTAACACATTGTTTTCTTGTTAAAACCTCAGGTTTAAATGAGAAAAACTATACCATTCTAAAGTTAGCTGCCAACTATACTAGCCAGCCAGGCTAGCTAAGCATAAATAAAGAGAAACAGTTTTGGTTTCACCAGCGCTAATGGGCGAGAATATTTCTAGTCTTGGACTATAGACTAAATATAAATATGGACGATGCGTCTCCACTTTCTCACACTATCTAGAAATGAAGCCAAAATATCCCGGATACAGATGCTGCCATTAAGCATATTTGGGGCTCAGTAGCAGTTGGAGGATAGAGCTGAGGGATCAAGGTCCTGCAGGTACACTTTCAATTGTGAGTCTCAGCTGTTAATCATGACATTTTTTAGAGCATGAAATAACTAATTAAAACAACGTTCAACAGGAGCACATGCATCACTGTGATGAGAACTACCTTTAAATGCCAGAAACCATCTTTGAAATGTATTGATTAACATGTACTTTGAGCTTAGTTTCGCCCAAGTTCCCTCTGCTAACATGGAGGAGGAGGGGTTTATAACCTGTACTATAGCCAGCCACAGGGGGGCGATTCAAGAGGCTTTGGCTTTACTTTTGGGGGGCCATCATGTCATCCATCTTTATATACAGTATATGCTTCAAATGTAAGATTTTCATCGCACATTATTAATAACACTAAAAGGTCAACATTTTCCATAAACTGCACATTCAACATGTAACTAAATGCTTTCCAGACCTTCTGGCATAATGTGCAGTCTGTGAAAATCCCACGCAGAAGGGAGGCATCCTTGAGAGTTCAATGCTCTCTCTAACAAACCTCATCATTATGTGACCACTCCTCTCTGGGTGTCTAGTGATCAGACACTGTAATAGTGCAGCTTTCCCTCCCAACTCCTGCAAGATACTGTAGGGAGCCTGGTCGGTGAACTTTTCCTAATCCACGAAGCACATTTAGTCAGTATTAGCGATCTCATAGTGTTTCAACAGTCAGTGAGAGGGTAAAAAAGCAATGCCTCTGCTTGGAGAGACAACAGGAGTCTGCATTGTTACTTTTAAATCTGTTTGACAGTCAGCCAGAGTTTTCTTCCCAGCACCTTGTCACAGGCTTTCAGCAGATGGGAGTTTGAGATGTCTGCGATCTGTGTGAGTGCCAAAAAATTCTCTGCTGCCAAAACAATGGAGATGCTCCTAAATTCCATGTGACATTGAAGTGTGTTTTCAACCATGGTGGTGATTGAACAGATTTCACAAAGATTTCATTCATGTCCACAGCCATGAAATTGTCTCAGCAACCTCTGCTAAGCAAAGTTTCTTAGGCTCCAAAATGTTCCTTATTTTCCCCTTGAATAAAAGATGCTAACTCCGGGATTTATTTTCTCAAACTGTTCCTCACTTTATCACCATGTCCTACCTTCTCTTTCTGGGACACTGAATTTTTAGTAGTACTTTTATTATCTTCTCCCTACCCAAGCTTCTGCTTTGGCAACGAGGCAGCGGTGGCCTGCAAATAACTTTAAGAGTCAGGAGAACAAACTGGATCCTGATCTATGACCACCTATTTTAAACTGGTAGCTCATTGGCAGCAGGATTTGAAGCTTTTGCCACCAACTAGCTTTTGAGAACAACTCTAATTGGTCCAATTCATCTAATTGTTCAGAAACATAACATAGGAGACACATAACTAATCATTGATCAGACAAGTGTTGACCTTAGCGACAACATATTATGATTGCCATTACAGCAATGCCAGCAGCCCTGTGATGCACCTATGCACGGAAGAGCACGAAGTGCCCTTGGCTGTTGATTGTTTGTCCCCGTGTTACAACATCCCAGAACTAATTAAAACAAAACTTAACATACGTTGGACCTTGGACCAATGCTCCAGCCAGCCACCAGGGGGCGATCGAGGCGCTTTGGCTTCACTTTTGGGCGGCAGTCATGTCGTCCATCTTTGTATACAATCTATGAAGTATCCATGTACACTAAATTCCCCCTCCCTCCTCCGAGGGAGAATGTTACGAATGAAACAAGTGGGTGTGTCTGAAAAATATTATTTTCTATTGAGGAGATTGCATTCGAGGAGGAAACTGTTCGGTTGAAGATGAAGATGAAAACTGGCTGATGTAATCACCTAATTGAAAATGAAAAAGTTCTGTTGCATCAGTATGGAATACTGGTTGTGATTTTAAATCCAATATTTGATGCAGCCCAGAGATACTACATGTGAACACCAAGTCATGCTGCATTAATTGATATTCACTGTGTATGTGTCCATCTGGGATGGCCCTCTGCCACTGTGTTACAGTGAATACCAGGGGCCATAAATTGAACCACCAGAGATGTGAACCTGTAAACCTCGATATGATGAATGTCAATAGCAGCAGGCCACAACTCCTCCAGGAGGCGGTCTATCGTTATATCACACACTCTGGGGTTATTGACTTCATATTCTTATGCACACTAAGTATGCGCATAAACTTGTCCGCTAACAGACACACAAACACTCCACCCGTATGAAAACGTACACAGACGAGGAGGAAAAGCGAGAGAAGTGCAGTTATTGACCTTTTGGAAAATGTCACGTCTGAATTCTTGAGAGAAAAAGGACGCAGAGACGTCTCACAGACTCTGCGCAGACTGAGTGAGGAGTGGGCGGCGTACGATAACACTTCTTTATATGCAGAACAGAATCTTGTCACTCAAGCTTTTCTGGGCTTCATCATTTCTACGGAGCAACGTCCATAAAAATCAGTTTCACTCTAAATGCATGACCTCACGCCGTCGCTCATATTGCTCCTGGATTTATGATGCGTTGGAAGCTGTGTGGGCACTATACATGCAGCCGCTAATTAAATCAGTATATTAAAGATGAAGTTTGAAACATGTAGAGGTGCTTGTAAATGTCATGTGTCAGATTAATTTAATGAAACAACGTGTATGGAATAGCATGTATTCTATATGAGAGTGAAGTCTAAGCAGTGTGTTGGTATAAATATTTATTCATAGTATTTTTTGTGTTATTATAATTACCTTTATCATCCTTCTTCTTCCTGTGATACAGATGTTATATAGTTTTTATACACTCCCACAACTGTCTTTGCTCTATGTGCACTATTTATTGGATATTGATGATTGTTTGATTATACACTCGATATATGGCTGCACATTAATTAATCTCACACTATGTCTGTAATTATATAGCTGCTTTTCTAGTCTTATCGACCACTCAAAGCACTTTTCACCACAGGTTACATTCACACACCATTCATACGCTGTTGGCAGAATTTGGGGTTCAAAATCTTGCCTGTGGACACTTTGGCCTGTGGACTGTAGCTGCCAACAAAGAGTAAGTCAAAGATATGAAAGATCCTGATTCTGTGTGCCTGTCTTTGGACCATGACTTGAATTAGAGATGTGAAAACACCATTACAGACTCACATGTGCACAACAGAGCCGCAGATGTATAAACAAACCAAGTGGTCATCCAACCCTCTGATTAGATTGTATAAGTAAAACACCATAAAGTTTAAACTGTACCAGGGGTCCCTTTACTGTTGCTATAGTCACAAACATACATACACACATATAGTCAGCACCAGGAGTTATCCGTGACTAATGTGACATTGGGGCCTATTTGAAAACCACCTCCACACATCCTGACACAGAAATGTCAGCACCGCAGATTAATACGTTCTCTCAATGACCCCACTGGGGCTTCCTTAACCTTAAAACCTTAAACGCTGATGCTTGTAGAGGGTAATACTCTCATTCTGCTACATTTACTACCAAGTTGAATAATCGTTATTAAAGGCCAACCTGTTTTGAGCTTCTTCTTTTTTTTAAATAATTCATCTATCTATCAATCTTTCCATCATCAACTTAAGTCTACATACCAGCTTTGTCAGCTTCCACGTAACCTGACTTCCTGATGATGAATAGTACAGTGGCCCATGGTCTTAAAAAAGCTTGTCTGTCTTCACCGTCCAATAGTCATCAGCAGTATTAGACATTCAGTCACTGCTGTTTAATAAGACGTGTGACTATATGATGCAGGTGTAGGAAGGATTACCCTGATAAAGCACATTCCTGTTTATATTTGATTTTCTAATTAACTGGAATAAGAGCGATAAGAAAATTTCATCTGCTGTGTGGGTCTGATTTACTCCCACACCCACCTGCTTACTCATAATTACATAGTAATTACCATGAGTCAATCACATAAGTCACATTGTGTGAATAAGACCTGCCCCTCTTAGTGAAATATGACACCTGTAACTCATTGCGAAGGTCACTATAGGGTTTCCTGTCAGGCATACATGACAGGAGCATGATGGAGCATTAATCACAGATGCACTAAATCAAAAAATTAAATCATGCGGCACATTTGCAGTTACACTTATAAATCTCCTTTTTCATCCAAAACTAGAGCAAACTTAAAGCGAAGAAATTTGTATTCTGCAAATACAAATGTCTGCACACTTTAATAATGTTCCTATGACTGATTAATGCTAATGTTTTGCAAACTAGTGAGAAAGAAACAAATGCCTCAATCATTGGCATTACGTTTAAAATTACAGTAAAATGATTTTACTTCATTGAGATTGAATCATAAAAGAGTTGTGTTTTGCAACAATAAACAACATAGATTTAATCTTATTTTGCTTAGTTACAAATTCAACTTAAACCTACTACTTAGTGCAAAATCCCAATATGAGTAATAAAAAGATTAGGATTTTTTTGCCCTGTAACTCCTCATAAAAACCACACGATGGCACTGTCAGCTTGCTTTAGATCAACACTGAGGCTTTCTCACATGTGAACCTCAGCACCATGTCAAGTTACTCAAACATTTCAGATGCTTGATGAGACTTTACGTTGTTAGACAGGAGACAAACAGTTTGATACTATTTATCTCTTCAGCATGTTCATGGACTCAGACTACGTTAACAGCATTTAAGCTTAAGACCAGCGTCCACCTGCTCGTAGCAACATGATCCCACGCTCCTCTCATAAATGAAGGGATGGTGGCCTGGGGAACAAGCAGGGAAATATTCCCATAATTCAGCAGCAGTGTCCTGCTGTGGCCTGACCAGCCACTGTAATCACACTACCAGGAGAAAAAGAGGAAAACGGGTCGAGAGAGCAAAAGACTGAGCCTGAGGCAAAGAGAGAGAAAGAGAGACACACTGAACTCAAAGTCTTGTGTTTGTTAGAGTTGAGAATGAAGAGGAACGCACTGTTTCTCTGTCAAAAAACACAGCAGGGAGTGTTTCCTGTGTTGATTCTTGTTTTATAGGAACTGGCTGATTAATAACAGTTGGACCATGAGAATGACATTTAGCTACAGGTATTTACGCAGCCTGACAGGTAAATAAATGAAGAGTCTGTGCAGTTTGGTGTAAATTTATAATTTGCCGAAGGCAGACTCTGGGAAATCCAGTTCTCAGGTGCTCAGAGCTCTGTTATACCATGCAGCCGTGTTCACGTCATACCTGACATTTTTTGGAGGATTCAACATCAGACTAAACTGCACACTGATCCTGAGCGGGGATGTTCTGATATGTGTACCAGATATATGAACTGAGAGAGATACGGGTTTTATTCTGTCCCTGCCACTTTCAATGATCAGTGAGGCAATAACATGATTTCGAAACATTTGCAGGTTCTCCTATGACAGTCATGATGTAATCCTCAGGTGATATCCCACGCAGATTATCCAATGCCAAAAATATGACTTTTCGCACAGCTGCGTTCATGCGCTTTGTTTGTATTCCTTTCCTCCTCTTTAGCTCGGGCCCATATGTGCTGGCACATGTTGTAACGTGTCAGCGTGATGGAAGACAACGTCACTGGTGCTTAAAGTCTTGGTTTGAGTGAGCAAAACAAAAGCCCCAGTGTGTCTGTACCTGTGCGTCTCCATTAGAAATGTGACAGAGCCATGATTCCAGTCTAAATATTGTTGGCAATGTGGTGAGTCTGCCTCAGAACCCCTCCCTCTCTTTGTCTTTCTGCAGATTTAACACAAACTGCGTTCAAAGAAAAAAAAACAAAGACGAGAAAAGAAAAGCACAGGAGGGTGCATGGAGCAGGTGAATAAAAGTTTTACGAGGTGCAGCATAACTTTAAAAACAACTTTCCAGAGTTAATCTGACAGCAGGTTAACAGCTCAAGTTCAGATCTCATCGCTGCCCTTTACAAGACAACGGACATCTCTGTACAACCCTTGACTTCCACCCCATTTCCCTTGCAGTTCTCCACCCCCCCATCACTTCCCGTCTGTCCGTCTGCCAGAGACTGTGTGTCCATGTGTTGTGTTCAAGCTGCGGGGCCACAGTTTTAGACCAGTGGAATATATGTGTTGTGTTTTCCTTTCATTTGCTCTCTCTGCTTCTTAGGCCTCTTTATATGCAGCCTCATAACAAGTTGTGTTCTTGTTTTCCATCAGTACGAGGGTGGAGTACATGATGCAGAACAGTTCAGTGGCACTGGTCGGCTGCTGCTAAATGCATAAACTCTCCTGAGGAGTTCTAATATGTCTTAACAACCTTCAATGGGTCTTATTGTGTCACATTTCAATCCACATGTTTTCATCCGTGTGAATGATTTTACAGCATCTGAGACATAACCATAATGAACTCAGCTCTTGAAGAATAAAGTTTACGACACATTATGGTCAATGGTGTGAAGTACGAGCCTGTGTTCAGAGAAATTATTAATGTGAATAAACATTGTATACCAGCTCGACACCGCCCTGTACTTAGAGGAACATCTTGATATTGACAAAATAAATAAAAGTTAGCTTTAGTTGGGTTCATGTCCCAGCCACTAACATGGACGTCATCCCAGCAGTTTGATTGAGTTGAAGCCTGATACTCAAGGTTTGGACATCTCCTGCCATCACCCTTTTGAAAACCAATTCATCATCAAAGCGCAATGAATCCTGGGATAGTTTGCGGCCAGGATCCACCAGTTGGACCATTCCTTTCTCGGAGATTGAATGAAGCACTTGTCGACCACATTCGAAGGAACCTTGTAAATGAGACTAGTCGCGCCGCTGTGACATAATCTTCAAATGCAACCTCAGCAGAATGTAGCTCCTGAACCGAGGCACAGTCAATATTCCGAAAAACTCCAAACCAAAAAAGTCACCCAAAAGTTCCCAGGGGCAGAATCACGACTGTTATTGCTGCAATTGCAGGAGGGAAATTGAGGTATTTTATATTTCCTCTCATCTTTTTCAGAACTTTTACAGAAGTTAATATATCCTGTTCCTATCGGGAAAAAGAACCAATGGAAATGGTTGTGGTAGAGACTGGAACGCACCAACAAGGAGCCTCATATGTCAACAGGAAATAAATAACTGTTATTACAACTCATATGTTCTCCAGAGAGAAGAAATGAGCTGCCGTACATCAGGTGCCTCTTTAAAAATAACACATATGCTACCACACCCTAAAACAACAATATATTTCAATGTGCAAAGCCAACAATGTATACAGTAGCAGCTGGAAATGGGGAAGTGAAAGTGAGACGTGGGCACAGTGAGGCGTGTGATTACATTTTTGTCCCACTATAAATTTAAAGTCTTTTACTACAGAATATGAATTTCAGGGAGGCAAGAGGTCTCATTCTCAACGGTAACAGGTTAGCCGGGTTTATCCCACTGCCGTGTGTCGCCAATCCTCTGACTGCAACATGTGTGCTGATCATGCATATCTCTAAATAATGTTGGGTCAGTGGAATTATGAGCCACCGACTCAACTTTATACCGTGATTCAAGGAAATAAAAAGGCCATTCTAAAATTTAATCAGTCATTGCTCTGTGGGTATTTTTGAGCTGAAACAGAGAAGTGAAATTGTTTATAAATATATTTTAAAATTTCCCCATGTTTTGTTTAACGCAACGTTAATTCTTGGTGAAAAACAACTTACTCAAGCAAATCATTACCAGGAATTCAAACTGGACAACTTTTAGATCCATATGGTGTCAGTATGTGAGAAAAACAGTCCAGTTAATATGCCATTGAACACGTCTCCAAATCCACACATGCATATTCACTGAAATATGACAAACATTATAAATACTATTACATAAAGTAAATATTTTTTAGAGCTTGAAGCAAGTATTTTTCTTCCACCATACTATGTGCTGAAGCTTCAGAATAAGTCAACCATGACAAAAGCACAAACATATGGTAAAACTGCCTAAACTACTAGTTGTATTATTTCTCCCATGACACAGGCACATCCCACTGTTAATCTTGACTTTCAGCATGAACTCAAAGAAAAAGTCTTGTAAAAGATCTCAGCAGGGAACTATTAAGAGAAAGATGATATTATTATTATGAAAATGTTATTGACCAGCATCAACATAAGCCAAAAACACCATCAAGGGTACCTGTCACATCTGGCCACATGTCCTCATAATGTATAAGATTTATGCCGTTTATTTCCTTTTTACTGTAAAATGTTAAAAAGAACTTGCACTATGATCTGCCAGAGTTTTCCACTGGGAGCCACAAACGGCGTGAGCAAATATCTCGATGGTTTCCTCTGAGAGGAACTTTACTGGACACACACCAGGGAAGCAATGAAAACAAACAAGTATGAATGGTCATTGCACACATCCGGTGTATTCTGCAGGGTTTTAGATGGATCCACTGGTGCACTGTGCTACTGTTAGAAACTTATTTCCCCAGTGCATGTACATATTCTCAGCATTGCTTCACCTGGGAAAATACCCCTCTATGTCTTTTATTTTGGCACTAAAAGTGAAAAGTCACAGAAAATAAACGTGTTGAATGATCTTTTGGGGCTGTCTGCCTGTTTTTAAATCATCTGTTCATAATGTGATGTAAAAAAACAAACTGTCAGACAGGTGGCACACAAACAGGTAATATAATAACTGCCACAGAGAGCAGCTTGAATAAAATTTGTAAAAGACCGAATTTACTCACTGTTAGAAAAAGTAAATAGATTGGAATCTCCTCCTACCTGGAATGATCTCGAAAAGATATTTCCCCCCTTCATCGCCGCTGCTTGGATGCTCTGTGACTTTGTTTCCAGGTAAGAAAATGGCTCCCTGTGAAAAACAAGGAACAGACTGGTTAGAATAAATGAGTATGGGTAAAAATAGTCTTGTAAGGAATATTTATGTCAAAGAAATCAAAATACAATATTTCCACTTCATATGTATGGTTTACATTCTGTGGGTTGTCAGTAAAAGTTTTTTGGACATTTCCAAAATTTGGATTTCTATGGTGTGAAACTAATATGGTGCCAGATTTAAGACCACAGTCCATCACATTTACACAAACCATATGTGTAATGTGCATATTGTTATTCAATGGAGTGCACATTGGCTTTGGGAGCTGACACTTTATCTTCTGCAGACTGCATGACACATACACAGTGTTTCTCTTGTAGCGGCAGCCCTCCTGAGCTCAGCAGCACTCAGCAGTCTGATATTATTGTTGGAGAAATATGCTCAGAACGCTGACATGTTTGTCAGAGGATTTTTGCCGTGTCACATGTATCAGCTTTTCTGCCGGGCCCAGGAGGTGTCTGGACGATGGAGCAGAGTTGTTATGAATTGTGACAAAGTGGTCGCATTATAGAGGATCACCATCTCTGCAGCTCGGCTCTGACCATAATGATACATCATCCATGTGACACTGAAGGCCAGAGACTCTCTCCTTCTCTAAATAGCAGGAGCATCAGCATCTTTTCCCGGAGTCAACCTCGCAACAACCTTTGCTGCCGGGACGCAGCGTCTGTCAGAAATGCTGCGGGGCAGATTTGGGAGTCAAAAAGTCACGGAGCACCAGCGTCGCATCAACAGAGGCTGACTCACTCCATCTGCCATTGACTGGAGGAGTGACACTCTATAACCAAAGATTATGCTGGATGTTAATATTTTTTACTTCGCATTTACTGAAGTACTGCGCTTAGAAAATCTGTGGTGTTTGAAACTTCAGAAATGTTTCTTCAGGCAAATCCTACTTCTCTGCATTTACATATATAGTTACGTCATGCAGATTATGTTTGACCTATAAAACATGATTACCTTCAATTTGTTTGTGTTTTGTTGATGTGATACTTTTACTTGAGTAAATTTTTGTCTATTTATTTGTACTTTTACTTCAGCAGAATATGATAACACCACTGACTATCTGAAAAACAGAGAAGGCCAATATCCACCTTTGACATTTTATATGCCAAACTTCAGATTGATTGATGATGCAAATAATAAAAGCAGCGGCTGTGAGAGAGTACATATTGTAAACACAACACATACTTTACCAAGTACATTATGAAGTAGCCTACTTGCTTGTACTAATTCTCAGATTAAAAGCAGCTATGACCTGCGGAGTAATTACTGTGTAGATTTCCATTCTTCAAACATAATACCTCACCTTCTCCTACTTAGAGTGACTATAAAATAAGGATTACACCATCAAACAATGGCTTTTCACTTGATTAACAACTCTGACCTTAATACCACAACACAGCATCTGACAGTCATTAGACTGGCCGCTAACGCTAATGAAGACAAGATGTGTGCCGGTGACAGCGTCGGCGTTAAGGACCCGCACACATGAACGGGATCTGAGGGGCAGTCGGTTTCCTTCCTGCTGAGAGACAGAGCTCTTTAATGAGCCATAACTGTGACAACCAGGAAGTGGAAACCCTACCTGAGGCCCGAGATGAAGTGCTTTAAAGGGGGTTGTAAAGATGGGACCGACGTGCTCCACAGTGAGCGAGGGGGGGAATGAGCTTGTTTGATGTGGTTGTCAGAAAGAGAATCTGTTTGGCTTCAGTATCTGGATTAAAACCACCTTTAAGAACTCTTTTTTTCTTCAGAGGACACAGTGGGCTTTTTGTCATGCACAAAGAAACCGGAGAGGACTGAAGTGAATTGTGTCTGGATGAGATATGTATACGTGTGTGTGTGTGTGTGTCTCAAAGAAGAAAAGGGCCTGTGTAATTCCGCCATACTGTAAAACCACAACACCGTGGATATTCCTCTTCTCCATTCTCAAGCCACAGCCACACTTTCCATACCGACATCCCCTGGTGGTCTGTTGTTTGCTGCAGACGAACCCAACCACAGACGGAGTAATATTTACCCAGCAGATACGGCGGCCTGGCCCAACCCAACAGGGCAACAAAACCCAGCCTATTTCAGGGCGGTTTATGCATTTTTTATATTGTTGTTAACTAGGATGAGGTCACTTTTGGAAACTGTGTAATGACACATAGGCCAATTATCCTTTGTTCTATGAGAAAGACTCTAACACACACACATATGTGGACACAGACGTCTGCGTGAGGACAGTGACAGCATGAGGCTTGTAAGCAGCAGCACAGCCTATCAGGGGGGCTGTGTCCAACAGTCCGCTCCAAATGAAATCCAATTTGTTGTTTTCTCAGACTACAAGCAAATACCACAACACTGACTGTGACTCCAGCTCTTTTGATTCAGTGGCCACTACGGGCTCGTCAAACACTCCTACAGTAATTAAACCCAAATGTGACCTTTTTTAAATCATAAATCATTTTTTACTTCTATAAACATTCAACATAATTATTGGGTCCAAGCAACTATTCACCATAATGTTTTATTTCCTGTAGTTTTCGGCTTCATTAATTACTAAATAGGTCAATTGGCTTTCTCATGATTGGAATACGTGTGGAGCCAACTACACCATGGCTTTCCATTCTATATGAATGGTGTTCCCTCTCCACCATAAAGAACAGCAACTCATGGGAAATAGCGGCATGGGTCCAGAAAGTTCCACCAGCTACTGTATCTAATCCAGCCTGAAGAAGGATCACCGTCCTTCAAAAAACATTCTTGGTTGTTTCCCTCATCTACTAGTTTAGTCTCGTAATAGTCAAAATAATGTGAAGACAGATTTAGATGTTTTTCTTTCAATTTGCACTACTGAGGGCAGAAGAATCAAGCTGTAAACACAACAGAGACAAGTAAAGATGAGATTTGGTAGCAAAGGGTTTTCTGCTTGAAAGTCCAGCAGTTGCGGAGGAACATTAGCAACAACAGCATTAACTGGGTGAATATAAATCCATTTTTCACTCTTTAAGCTCTGCAGAAGCTTCATTTTCCACTAACTTCACCTGCACAGTAGATTTGAACAGAGGGTTCATTCATTAATTTCAAGTCTTTGGAATGGATTAATAACCCTGATGCATGGTGTAAATTATTCTTTCCAAGTCCATCCTGACTTAATTTAATAAAGGCCTAGTCATGTAATATATTGTCAGCATAAAAATATTAGATATACACTGTAGCTGCTTTAAGAAGCCTTTGGATTTGTTCCCGGCCACTGTTTATCTGGAATGTTGCAACAGATGTTCAATCAGGGTTAAAGAGTTGAGACTTCATCAAGTCTGAGATTCAAGTTAAGACATAATCTTGGTTTGCTGAATAACGATCGGGTTTGAAGAAGAAAAACAGGGCACATGTCAAGAAAATAAAATGTAAAATGCAGAGCAATATATATTGTGGAGAAGAAATTGATTTCAGATTGGAAACATAAAAAGGTTCACACTCTGGTCATTAAACCTTAAAAAAGTTATTGGTGTAATAGATCATGTAAGTGCTCATTAAACCTGGGCTTGTTGATCAACAGCCTTTTTTAATCAATAATTACTGTTCAGCAACTTCAGTGACCTATTGGACACAGGAAGTGGAACTTGGCATGCCATCTGGAGAGTTGAATATATTTATCTGTACTATATTAAATGTGTGAATACATTTGGTGTTGATGTTTTTATGAGTCTCTATTTTTGTCTATACCCTCTATAAGACCTGTCTGTCAGAGTATCAAACAGTGACTGATGGTTATTCTGCTCTGATCGCTCCACTGAGTCCATCAATCAAATAAAAGTCATCATTATCCCACAGCTATTAAAAAAGGTAGCTCTGGTCCTTGACTCTGTCGGGCTGAGCCACGTTCAACAGTCACGCAGCTGCAACATTCAATAAAATATTAATGTGCCAGTCAACTGCAATAGGCCAGAAATATGGAGGTCTTAACCATTAATTTTTATTCACTTGGATTTAACTGTGGGTGAATGAAGTGAGAAGTTGATATTATAGGGAGATGACTGAAATTTACAAGAGGGGGAATATAAACGTTTGTGAAATCTCAAAAATAGTGCCAGGTGAAATACTTGCTTAATATGACAATGTAGACATTAACTCACGAAAAAGGAGGGAACAATAATACATATTCAAAATAAGTAATCACTTAAGCAAACACCAGTGTGGACCATAAAGGTACAGTGTGTAGAATTTGTGATATCTAGAGTTGAAATTGCATGTTGCAGCTGAACACCTCTCACCTCACCCTCTCCTTCCAAACATGAAAGGGAAGCCGTGGTACCTTCAGTTGTCATAAAAACTCAAAAGGTGTTTAGTTTGTCCAGTCTGGACTGATGTAAAAAACATGGCGGCCTCTGTAGAGAGGGTCCCCTCAATGTAAATTTTAAGTTTTTAAATATTTTCTGGGGTAAAGAAAACTACAATTCATACAATTTAGATGAAACGAATTAGTGAAAACATCATGAGGATTATTCTCCATTAAATTTCTGCCAATAGTTCCCTTTCACCTAAATCTTACACACTGGACCTTTAATTGACTTTAATGTGTAATCTGACTTTTTAGTTTGGTCCATGTTCAATCTGCTAATATATGGATGTGGGATTCACAACCTATGTTGCAGCCAGCCACAAGGGGGCAATCAAGATGGTTTGGCTTCACTTTTTAAACAATAGTTAAAGGTCTAAATGAATCACCACACAGCCTGGCTTAAACACAGACAGACTTTATGAAAACCACACAATCTGGCACTAAATACAATCACAAACTGGTCCCTTGTAGCAAACACTTCTAGCAACAAAATCTGGGACAAAAATGCTACAGCATGGAGGCAGACAGAGGATGAGAATGGCTCTAAGTGTGCGTTTCTTTGACACATTGAATCCATCAAAAACCACAAGAACCCCGAGACCAAAAAAAAGTGAGAAGCCGACAGTGATTGGGGTGCAAGCAGCTGGAAAACACACAATGTCCTGTCACTGTAGGAATACCTGTCACTGCTGCCTGCTGCAAAAGTAAAAAGCTTTTATCTCCCTCCAACAAGCACTTGAGTTACATGTATAAAGTTTCTTACTGGATCATCTGCCAAAACCAGCGCCAGTAAAGAAAAATACCAACGTCACATCAGTAGAGCCTTTTAGGAAAAACTTCAAAAAGCACAAACTGATGAATGAATTATTTTCACAGTGGTCAGCTTCTCTTTTTACATGCCTATAAATGCCAGAGCAATTATCCTGAAATGTAATAAATATGAAAGGATTGAGATTGACGGGACTTGTGTCTCGGCCTGTGCAGAAAGTAATACCTTAAGAGGGAAGATATAATATTTAAAGAATGTTAATGGCTGGCAGTTTCTACAACCTGCTACTGACCTTGTGACAAACAGCCACTCACTGTCACAGTTTGACATGATTTAAGTCAAAATATTACAACATGCACGCGACAATCAACTCAATATGTTATATACAGGCAAGAGAAGCATCACATAATCCAAACTGAAGTGCACAGAGTCAATAAGTGTTTCTCCTCTAGACAAGAAACTGACACAAACACACAGTCGTGTCTCCATGTTTTCAGAAGACTTAATGTTGACTTAAATGGATTTTCTGGAGACTTTAACCTTAGCTACAACTTGCCCAACCCTTAAACATGTCTTCACCTTAAAATGTAATGATTCACATTGTGGGGATTTGTTTTTGTCCATATTATGTGACTGTATCAACAGATTTAAGTCCCCATAATATGAGTAACACCTGGACTGCACACACACCCTTATTAGGACTTTACATTGATTTCCATTCATTGTGGCCAGTCAAACCAAAAACCTTATCCCTAACCTTAACCAAAACCAGTTCATATCTAACCTCAACCAAACCACAGTTCACATCACTAACCTTAACCAGGAGCTCAGAAATTATATTTTGTCTCATTAGGACCTGGCTTTAGTTCCCATGAGGTCAACTGGTCAGTGTTGGAGAAATAGATTAGAAATAAACAAGCTTACTGAGAGGACGGACAGGTGTGAAAGTCAGGTGAAGCAGAACAGGAGCCACCACAGGAGAGCTGAACTGAACAGAAACAGGGAGCACAGAGACTGAAAACACAGGTAGGGACGACTGAACTCATGTGGGACAATTGACCACAGGTGCAGACTCAGGAGCGAGACAATCAGACAAAGACAGGAAGTTAAGTAAGAAGTACACACAAGGAAAGATGTTTCAATGTAAAACAGGAAGCTGAACTCTCAGTTCCTGTGTATCTTCACCTTGTAAAACTAGAGCACAGCTGCAGGAGACTGCATAAAAGACAGGGGCTATATTATTATAATAATAATTATTATTATGACATGAACCATCTTTTATTAATCATGTTCTTAAACTGTTTCCTAAATTAATTTATGTTTTGGTGTTATGTTCTGTGCCCTTGATTATGATTCAAAAGATATGACTTACTTTACTTTAATAAATTAAATCTATAACAGATTAGAAATAATGCTTTAATGGCAGCAAGTTTAATCCACTAAGGATGAAATGATTCACAGTCCACATTTGAATGAATGTGACTGTCACTATGTATTTTTTTATTAAGCCAGAGAGAGAGATGAACAGATGAGCAAAATGAGACGTCTCTGCAGACAGTCTGGAGTCTTACATGATAAACATGCCAGAGGCTTAAAGATAACTGGCTGCCAAGAAAGAATGCACCCTACAATATAGCCCTGATATACAGTGAAGCTCGTGAACTCACGATAAGATGACTTTTAGTTTGACTGTATCTGAAAACAAGGTTGGTAGGTTGTATAGATGGAACCTTCTCGGAACACAACATAAAAGTGACGCTTTGAGCAACACGGGCTTCATAAAATAATGAAAGACATAAAGTGCAGTAAATTAAAGCCATAAAACATGAAACACTGACGGCTCTGATGTGGTCAGAGGTGAATGGCAGGTACCCAGAAACACACATGAACGTATGAACACACAGGCGTACATGTATGTTCCGTACATTTCATGAGTGGCTGCAACAACGTGAGGTATTTTGTGTTAAAATTGAGTTTTATCAAAAGAGAGGAGATAATGAACAAATGATGAAAACCAGAGGTCTTCCTCCAGGGAGCGCTGACACCCAGAATTCAGTGTGACCATTAATTTTCAAGATAGCTTGTCATGGAGCAGAGTCTTGGTCAAGGGGAATATCTGTGTACTATTGATAGAGGAGCACTTTTATTACGCCATTTTGCAAAGTACAGAGATTTACAGCTTTAATAAAAACACATTCTCCACACTGCGCATTGTATCAACGTTTGTTTGCTGTTTGTATCAACAGAGATGACATAATATTAGTACACTAGTCCATATATCATTACCCGTTACCCTTGAAATTAATATGGCCAGTTATTGTTCATTGATATGCAATCCTTCTGCATTAGAGATATCCCAAAAACATTTCAGATACAAAATACGAGCTCTCTGATAGTTGTGCATTATTGTGATAAAGTTGTGTTGCACTGAAACATGTGAAATGTTTTATTGCTGGACCCCAAGGTCACATGCAGATTTCCTTGAAATGGCTTTTGGTCTCTTTTTAAATGTGTAGTATAAGTCTGTGTGTATATATATATAAATATACATTGTGTCCCTCATGACAATTCAATATCTTAACCATTACAGCTTTGATTTATTAGTCACAGAATGAGATCATTTGAAGATCGTGTGGTATCATGAAAAAATGAATACAAAATCAACAAGAGTAAACATCTTTTGTGTATTTCTGACACCCGATTCTCCTCTCAGACCTCCCTCTGGGGTTTGTATGCAATATACTGATACTGGCGATGCACATTTTTGTCTGACAGGTCACTTCTGTCGCTGACAGGAGCAGAAACTTAGCTAGAATACAGTAACATAAGATGTTTGTGTTGTAGTCCTTCACCTGTGCTGCTGTTCATCCATAATCTGGCATAAACCGGCTGGACGGATGGGAGTTCTCAAAATGAGCCTATATGATTTGTAGCTCTGTTACTTATTCCAAAAAGCAATAATATTTTTTGGGGGCCTGTTTGGCCAGTTGACAGCAGTGGAAATGAGCAGTTAATGAAACAACTTATACATCAAGCTGACACAGAGCAACATTTACATTCATTTTTGGGTCGTGTTTCTGGCGACGTGGTGATTTTAAGTCCAGTATTCACTCTCCATTAAGCTCCAGAGACTTTTTATGTCTCTTCTGGTGTCAGTAGCCTGTAGCCGGCAAACACTGCTGACCATGCTAGTTTCTAACGGGCTGTCTGTAGTTTGGTACGGACAAATGTGCATTGAGTTTTTTAAGAGGTAGCCACTGAAAACAGTTGTCTGCTTCAGCAGCGCAGACTGAAGAAGCGAAACACAGTGAAGGCTCATTTATGAAGGGCAAGACGACCAGAAGGACAAAACTTTCAGCCAAGATTGAACTTTTTGAGGAATTGTTTGAAATACTGTCTTCATAAACTTTACAGCTGATGCATTGCTTTACATCCATGCCAACATAAAGCACATATGGAAGAATGTGGGTAATATCATTGGAAACAGACTTCCTCGTCTTTTCATACATAAAGAGAGACAAGCCTTTTATAAACAGAAACAGAGCAGCACCATTCAAAATCATGGGGGCCACTGAAGTTGATAGTTCAAGCGAACCAGTAACTTTTGCCTCAGTCTTAAGATTGTATCAGTCTCCTCAACCATCGCCATGTTTGTTGCTGTCAGAAACTATTGACACTGTATGACATAACAACCCTGCTAACGTAAAGGATGCATAGAAGTATGTGGACAGTGATGGTTGCGCAGTTTGAAATGGAGGGATCCCTTTTCATAGATTACGGCAGCATTATTAAGCCTTAATGCTACACATTAAAAAACAATGAGCTAAAAGAGGCTGAAATGCTCCATAGAGCTGCAGGTTTGTCTCTGCCAGCAACACCTTTCACAAATGTCATCCAATGTTATTATTTCTACTCGTCTGTGGGACAACACGGCAACTAATACACATAGCCATTGAAAAGTGAAGTATTCTATGTCAGACAGGGACTCAGCTGCCTCTGGGATTCCATCTGAAACCACCGCCGTGTGTGAAGAATTTCAATGTGATTCAACTCTCTGAACGGCTCCTGCACCGGCTGCTAACTCATTTCTGGTGAGGAAATTTGGTCCCTGTCTCGTATAAATACTGCACCTGCACATACCTGGAATTCATAGCAGGGCCCTGTTACCACCTCAAGTATCAGAGGCAGAGAGAAGAGCTCAGAAAACAGTTCTTGCAAGAACTCGTTGGGAGTCCAGTGAGAGTGAACTGGCTTTTCCCTCCATCGATTCAGAGCTTATCAAACATGCAGTCATCACACAGGGATCCAAGAGAACAGTCTCTGAGTTTTAATGGACGTACTATTGAAACACTGACGACCAGAGATGTCTTCACGCGGTGTCGTAAAAGCCACAAGTGTAGCCGTCGTCTGTTTTTGTCAGTGTGCGGAGGAGGTCAGAAGAACGGCACAATGTTAATGTTTCATGAAAGCAGCACTAAGACGACACAGTCTCTCAGTGTGAATAATGACAGAACTGCGGTGGCATTTTATTTACTCCTGTTAAATGCCAAGGTCAAGCTGTTCCCAGCTCCAGCAGAGATAACAGAGGATTTCTAGAGCATTATTGCACCGTTGAATTATTGATTTAATGCGATTTCTCATTATAGCCAACCACTTTGGCTTCAGATCCTCTTGTCTGCCCCCCCCGATACTATGAATATGAATTAACCAACTTTGTACGTCTTAGAATTCTAATATCCTCTTCCATTTCTAAATACATTGTAGTAAACTAGAAATGCTTCAATGTATTCATTGACAATTCTCCCATTCACTTGCTTCCCTGTCATACAGCTCCAATGCTGAGTAGTTTAAATTACAATAATAATTCCAATTCCGTCACTGGATGAATTCTGTCTTTGTTTATGACTCGGCCATGTGAAATCTGAGTGTGTGTGTGTGTGTGTGTGTGGATGTGGATGTGTGTAGCACATACATGCTTGCGTGCTTCTACATCTCCACGGACGAGTGTGGGCAGGCAGATGGTATGTTGACGCTAAGCCCACACGTGCCAAACCCGACGCATGCTTTTCACTGACCCTTCACCTCCATCCGACTCCCATTCTTCAGATTCCGCACGTTGCTCAGAGAGGTTTGGCCCCTCTGTACGGGACACAGCAGGGTCCCCTGTACTGACAATTATCATACGCCCCACAGAATGTTTTTATCAACCAACATCAGAAGTCCTCTGAGCAGCAGCATGTGAAAAAATCCAATATATTATATCTGTATAAATAATTTGTTGAATGCTTGTCCCGTTCACTGGTCTATGTACAACTAAATCAGTACAGTTTTTGTACTATGTCATGAGCATAGCATTTGATTGCATTACTGCACAAACACATCGAGAAAACATTCTTGTAGCTCCAAGTTATAATCTGTTGTATCCAACTGTTTTCTGATCTGTTATCTGCATTAACAGGAATTAATATATAGCCAAGAGAAAACAATTCATATCAGCATTATCTGCCACTCAGGTGTGAGATATGAACTGTGCTCACATGCTCCTCTACCGTTGTTCTTCGTGTGTTCATGTACTTTAAGGTTGCAATGTGGAAAAAACCTGGACGCTGTAAACACAATATATGGTTTTTATGTGTCAAGAGTGTTTAAACAACTTGACGCCTCTTTCTAACATCTACATATTAACAAAGAGCAAATAAAGCACATAAATAATTTAAATCATGTGCGTGTTAATCAAACAAAATGTGTGCCAAACCTTTTGCAGAATTTCTGGGTTGTTGTTCCCACTCAAGGACGAGTTCACATGAACTTTCCCAATCTGGGGCTAATTTTTCGAAATATTCTGACACCATGTGAATGCACCAGAAGAATCAAACTTGGAAATATCTCTGACGCAGCCTTTATGTGTAAAAGTGTGATGTGTCTGAGTTTCGTTGGCGTCTGCGTTTCCACTGGCAACGTATAAGGGCAGACGCCGCTGCTCCGGTTGAGGAGACAGCAATTACGCTAATGTGACAGGAGATAAATGGAGACTTCATGGGACGTGAGAGAATTAATTAATCTCTGATCTAAATATGGCTTCACACCTCTACATCATGTGGTCCAGGACGGCTCCGGACAGGGAAGTTTAACTTCAACTTCACAGTACACACACACACACACACACAAACACACACACACACACACACTAAGATTTATTGTGTGTGTGAGTGTATATTATTGCCCTGATCTTGAACATCGGTGTTCAAGGCTCAGAACAATTTCAGACGAGGCTGCCTCTCCTCTCTGCCCTTCTAGTGTTCTCTCTTTCAGGGTGTTAGAAATCTCTGGACTATAGTTATCTCGTTCACTGCCGGGTACTGTATCTTGTTTGGGTGTTTTTGTGCTGCTCCACTTCAGAGGTCATGGAGATTTAAGGGCTTTCAATGCACTTCCCTGTGCCTGACCTAGTTTTATTGAATTCCCCATTCTCTGCAAAAAAAAAAGTTGCAGGTTAAGGTATCTGAAATTTATGTCGGCTTTATTTTAGAAGAAGGGTAAAAGAATGGAAGGTTGCACAGAAGAGTGGAGTTTTGCTCAGGTGGCTGAAGTTATACAGACATTGATATAGTATAGTATATCTGGGTGTATAAATATAGATGAGGAGACTGATTTTAAAGCGAGACTAATTGTTTCTTGTCATATGATGAAGAATTACTCCACAGTGTTTGCATCATTCCCTCAGGATGTTCACTGCACGAGAATTGAAATGTAACTTTAAATATGGAGCTGCCCAGAAATAGCAATAAGGAAAATCTCCTTTCTCTGTATCTGGCCAGCAGCCCAGCTTCAGGTCTGCTGCTTCAACCTTCAGAGACTGCTGCTGCTGATGTGGCTTGGGCTTGGCGGCAGCTGAGCATGCTGGGAAAACAGCCAGACAAAGAAAAAAGTGTGGGTAGATGAGCAGAATGAAGATTTCAATTGTGCTCCCATATTTTCCCATGGAAAAAGACAGGATATCAATGGGGCGGAATAGATATTAGGAAAAGTTGTGGATATTTGTGGATTTTTATTTCTTTGCAAAGAAAAACACAGCATCTGGTCTGAAACTTCTATAAATGCAAAACATGACATGTTAAGTAATTCATTTCTCATCAAAGAACAGTCATATAATTTAGTTTACAACTCCAAAAACATATTCAAGTGTGAAATATCTCTATCTGGTAGATACTATGAGATTGATTATATTTCCCAAAATGAAAAGCCCCTCCTTTAATATCCCCTGTCCTCTGTTTTCAGCTGTCCTTGACTCACTGACACTTAATCCTCCAGCAAACTGATCCCTGAACAGCCCTGAAACAGAAATAGCATTAATCAATGAGACCAGATTCTATCAGAGTCGTCATTCCAACTTCACCAGAAGAGACAAGTTTGTTAAAAACATACATGGGCTCCTTCAACTAAACTTGTGGAATCAATCATGTGTCTTCCACATGATGTGAAATATGTGTGGCTGCTTCTTTGTTCCCTCCACACATGCTCAGGGAGAGACGCTGCCTGGTTACAGTAACGTTAGTGACGCTGCCTTATTGCCAGCATTACTCATCGTCTCCTCTGATTTAACTGGAGCTTTTGTGCGTTTTGCCGTTTTGTGCAGCAGTTCACTTTGTCGTCAAACAGTCAAAACAACCCGACTCATCTGAATCAGAGTCGGGTCTGTGTCGATGTGTTCATCCACCATTTCAGGGCCATGATGATAGATTGAGCAAAATAACATAATGTGCACAAAATAACATAATAACAGAAAGTGGAGCTGAGGATGACAGACTGTCCCTTTTGTTTGCAAAAGTTTGATACCGCTGCAAAGTGTGATAATGAAAATGAACTATAAGTATTGTAGAATGCTAATTAACCTGCCATCTAAAGAACACCTATTGCAATGCTAACAGGATTTATATTATTTTCTGTTTACCAATTATCCCCATTAAAAGTTAATATTGGTAATTTAACGTTCAAATAGTATTTATTTCATTAATTCTTGTACTATATTAGATATCAGTAGTTTGTGGTTTTGTTATATACTGAATGATAATCACCTGCATACATAACTGTATGTTTTGATTTTAGACGGGATCAACAACAATAGATTGCCAATCATCAATGTGTAAGCTCTCTACATTTACATGGACCCTCATCTTGTCTCTCCTGAAAGACAAATCTGGGTGGTTGTGAGACGATTAATGAGAGAGCAAAGAAGTGAAACAACCTTAATTCTGCAACACAATTTTGTTTGTTTGGAAGCAGTGGTATCCAAAAGTCTCAAGATGTAAAAGACTGTGGAAGCCCAACTCAAATGCTATAAATGCGAGAAGAAGCAGAAGTACAACACTAAGAAACTAACGAGACACTGATGAGAAACTGAGAACTGATATATATAGACCAGATAATTAGATAGAGGTAGTAACAACACTGAACTGAGAAAAGAGGTTAAGTAACAAATAACCGGAGGTAACTTCAAATCTGCACCACAAACAAAACACACAACTCAAGCAGAGACATGAATCCAAAATCCAAATGCAAGGAAGAAATAAGTCAAAAGTCCTTAAAGGCCAAGAGCTTAAAAAAGACTGAACACATGAAAAAAGGTTTAGAAGAACTGGTTTAAAGTCTTGTGTATGCTTTTATCAGATAATGCATTTCTATTAAAAAGCTACAAAGTCAGGAGCTACTTCTGCAAGATTTATAGAGTCGAGACAATTTTACAGTATTTATCTCCTAAATGTGGTGGAGTAGAAGAGCAAAGTAGCATAAAGTGGAAATACTTGTACTAAGTAAGTAACCTTTGTCAAAATAATGTTCACAGTTCTTAAGTTAATGTTGAGTAAACATTGAGTTGTTGTCCACATTTTCCCAGTGAATAAGTTTCCATCTGTTTGCTCACTTGAACAGCTCAGAAGAGATCAAATGGATTTTTTGATTTAGCTGACAACTGTCGAAATCTGCTGTGAGTTTTCATTCCAAACTGAGTGATCAGCGCCAGTGATTGAGTGTGTGTGTGTGTGTGTGTGTGTGTGTGTGTGTGTGTGTGTGTGTGTGTGTGTGTGAGTGTGTGATGCTATGATTTCAAGATGAGTCGGGCTTAGACTTTAGTTGTGTGTTTGCAGCCTTACCAGGGCTTTGGTCTCCTCCTCGTCTTTGTAATAGTAAAGCTGGTCCCCTCGCAGCACAAACCAGCGACTGTGCCAAGTCTTGACAAAGCCTCCTTGCTTCCTGAGCCACCCACACCTGATGACATTCGGCCGCCCCTGCCTCAGAACGTCGCCGCTGGCCGGACCTCCGCTGTGCTGGGGACTGCTGTGGGACACACACTGGTCTTCCATTGCAGCAGCTCTGATCTGCAGACGGACACAAGAGTTTAAATATCTTTACAGAAACTGCTGATTCCAAGAAGATCACACATGAGGTAAACAAAGACATCTGGCAACAAAGAGGATGCAGAATTCATACTTCCCACAGTTTGTGCATTTTAGTTTCAGTCTGCAGAAAAAAAAAACATCCAGGTTCTTATGAGGTCACTGTGTCAACTGGTGAAGATCTTAAAAAATGTCCCTAAAGGCAGACTTGAGATGCAAGTTCAAGGGGCCAAAAACATGGATTGTGAGGTCACTATGGCCTTTGACCTTTGCCCAACTAAATCTAATCAGTTGATCTGTGCTTCTGAGTCAACATTTGTGCCAAATTTGAAAGGATTCTTGTGAGGTGTTCTTAAGAAAACACATTAACAAGGCAAAAAGGAATCTTGTGAAATTTCCGGAGTTTTCCTGATATATCAAATTCACAAGAACTTGAGGTCTCCATGACCTTGATCTTTTATTTCAAACAGAATTCAAGGTATGTGTCAGGGATGCGTTTGGGGTTATTGTTCTTTATTTCGTTTTTATGGTTTAGAGATGTCAACTCTTTAACACAGCTCTCCATGCACACTGTGGTTTGTCTTTCATGGACTATTATGAAATCCGGGTCCGATAGATTTGAGTGTTGCAAAGAAGACTTTGACAGTAGGGAAAATGTGGGAGGAGGAATTCATGAGCCAGATAACAAGACCACAGACTAAACCTTTGAATGTCTAAAAAAATCCCCAAACCCCACCCGCCTGCTTCCTCAAACGTACCATAACACACACTTAAACACATTCACCACAACACTATGCGTGCAATAAACCACCCTGCACATATAGTCTAAGCTGCTGCATCATCCCTGGATATACGCTTCTCCTCAGTGAGTGCTGCTGTTGGCTTTAAGCACGGCCTTTGTTATCAGTGGCTCAGGCCGAGCTCGGCTTGGTGCTCGTCCAAACAGCCCACAGGTCCATATGAGGTGCAGATGAGCACCAGATGCAGTCCAGCGGTGTTGCAGACAATGGCGCAGCAAGTGCAGCAGGGACTGTTACGGTGATTTCAAAACTTTGCCTGGTCTCATGCACAATCCAAGCAGCGTGTCCCGTATGCATGTGCATGCAGAAACATGCTCGATCCTCTGCATTCCTCTCAGAAAGAAGGGATTTTCTTTGCACTGTGAAAGCCACAATCTCTATACTTCATCTTTGCTTCACCTTCAAAAGTGTGCAATGCACTTCACCAGCAGTGAAAACTATCATTATTGCTATCACCATTATTCAGGAAAATCTTATTGGATCATATAACACTAATGTTGGGTGAATAACGTCTTAAATACTCCTGCTGCTTCTCATATAAATGATTTTGTGAGCTTGAGCAAAGTATATTTTCACATATGGACACACACATTCACACACACACACACACACACACACACATAATTCACAGCCTAGGGTTGGTGCACACATTGTTTTGATGGAGTCACCTACTTGCCAGTCTGGTGCCACAGCCCTTTCCAATTGCATGCCTCCTGGACTGGGGACTATAGTTAACTGCAGTGCAGGGACCAGGCCTTGTGCTGCCTCAAAGTGAAATGGTAAATAACTTGGGGGTTTCTTAATGTGAATTTCTCTGAGGTGGCTGCAGAGTAGAAACACTATTTAAACTTTACATCACACTGTGTTCTAGTCCAGAGGTAATAAATTGCTGCACAGGGACAGAAGGCATAATCATTACTAAGTTATAAATTACCAGACAAGCAGAATAAGATTCTTTTTTTTTGTTGAAAAGTTGGTGGTTCTCTGGCTTATTCAGAAACACTATGATGAATTGTGGCCATGTGAAAATTATTCATCTTCATTTTAATGTTCCTGATGAAAAACAAAATGTGGGTTCTAGCAAATAAATCCAGTGAATCAGCATTAGGTTGTGAGTACTACTGCGAGTCTGCATGGTAGTAAGTATAGTATATTTTGATACAACTCACAACCTGTGTTTTGTAGTGTGTTACAACAAGCAACATGATTTGTGCAGCTTTAACATGAACTTTATTCATGTGACATAGAACTGGTAGACATAGAACCCAACTTAAAAGTCTCCTGAACACATATACATAAAAAACGCATTCACCAAAACAGCTATATTCAACTGGGGCATTTATATGTCCCATGAGCCTTTGCACTCATAGTGTCCAATCAGAGTGACCGTTGCATACTCTCAATCTGGGGGTATTATTAATCATTCATCTTCATTTTTAAATTGTTGTGATTTTTATTTTTTCCAAAACATATTTACAATATATGGATTACTTTAGTTCTTAAAGTCTCATGAAAATTCCATTTCCACGAGTCATGTGGTTTCCAAGTTTCCAAGTAGGTTGGATATTGTTTAGTTTTCTAGACTCAACTTCCTAAACCATTCATTCATTTTATTCTACTGAAGCACAGAGTTAACTCACATGGATTTTCAGCTACAGTTGCATGAAAAGCTGCTGACGTTTGATTTGCTGGATCATTTTCTCATTGACTCACTCCTTTGATTTTTTTCAGTTTGGTAACTATCCCAGGCTTCTTGTGAGACTGGCACATAATGATAAATCCTAACAGTAGAGGTGCTACAGGGGCTAATGAGCACACTGGCAAAGCAAGTGCATTTGTCTAGTTCCCTTAAGTTTAACGCAACAACCTAACAAGGACTAAAGGCGAAGACAGCTGACCTGTTTTCAAACCTTGTTGTCAAATTAGCTGTTATTTTCGCAGACACTTCTCCCAGATGGTCCCAGATGTGGCTGTTTGCACGTATACAAAGCAACTGTGGAGACTCCGGACACATAACTACCCAACTGTTTTGTCTGTTCAGCACATTAAAAACCTGTGTTCCTGTAAAACACCTGCAGTTACAATACACGCTGTGCAGGTTCTGCATGTGCATCTTTCTGCGTGGCAGCGTTGTCTCTCTCCCCTGAGCCTCAGTTTCCAAAATAAGCAGTGGAGCCAGGTGTGTAATCGTGATGTAATTCAACAACCTTGACAAAAAGAGTAGAGAAGCGAAACTGTAAACAAGGAAACAGGACATGTATGTTACTCAAGCTCATTTTGATCAATCTCTGGTGGCAGTATGAAGGAGAGGAGGATTTAATTTCCAGTTAATGCAGCAAATTAACACATTACCATCTGCTTATGTATGGTAACACGGATCTGATTCAACTGTCAAGTACCCTGAAGTGTTCAAGGAAATACCGGAATTTTTCTCACAGCAGGTCTCAGAACTTTGACCATAGTAGGACATCTGTGGGAGGAGACACTCTGACCTTCACCTTAAACAACAACAGCTCAGTGTACAGGACACACACACACACACACACACACACAGGGTCAGATCACTATAAATGACAACACGAGTCAGCCCCCAAAGGTTTTGCGGCATGCACTATAATTTCTTAGCAGAATGCAACATATCTGTGGCTCTGTGGCAGTCACAAAGAAAGAATGAGCTCAAAGCCCACATACATAAGTGAAAAGAAGAGAGGAAGGCTACAAATATGTCATTCTGCAATTAGTCTTTGTCTCTTTTTGGACACATAAGTATATATGTTCTTTGTCTGTCTGCGTGCTCATGCAGACGCAATGTTTCCTGTGACAAAACCATTTGATGTAAACTGGGCCCTGCATTTTGTGGGGATCCATGGAGATGATGCACAGTTCTCCATATGTAGACTTAAATAAGTGAGAGCAACTTTTTTTAGCAACTGATGTCAGAGACGCCACATGGTGCCTACATCCTGGAGAACATGATATCAACACACTGATCAAATAAGACTATTGAGAACAAATGTCTGACATGTGATACTGAGGTCCCTCATGAGAACCCGTCTCACAGCATCGAGGTCGTCTGTGCACACAAGGACTGTTTGCTCCCATTATTGGAAAGTAGTGAAGCTGACAGCACACAAAAGCATGACCTGTCTGAATTGAGCCAGTTTGTTGGGAAGGGGTTGAGGCCTGCACTTCACCGTCTAGCTCATCTTTTTCGGAGAGTAAAGTGGTGCTCGGGAAGACTTGAGGGGTAAAAATACAACAGTCACATAAATCATATGTTTGAGCCGCAAAGAAAAGAGGAAATTCCCCAAGATTATACAGAGTGTTGCTTATAACCTGCTGAAAATGTTGGTGTCGGGCAGCGACAGCGGCAGAAAATCCTGTGTGACCACAGGAAGTGGTCGGTCAAAACAGCTGCGAGGGAGCAGTTCAGTAAACTGAACTCCACAAACTACCAACTGCCTTTCCCATCCTGTGGTTGCTAAGAAGTGTCACAGGCCGGTCGACATGTTAAGTGCGTTTTACCAACATACTAATGTACCAATATATAGCATTATTTTATTGTGTTCATATTACAGGTTACCACTGATCAGAGTAATAAATATAATCTTGCTTCCTCTTATTTAAAGCCATATAAATGCCTACTGGTTAATAGCAGACACAAATTCTTTATTCATGTCCTCTTACGTGTGGCAGACAGGGCTATTAGCATCTGTCTGTCTTCAGTCCTCAGCTGCTTCTCTCTACGCTGGCCCAAGCAATGATCCCTCCATGCCAACTTCTCTTGGATGATCCAAAGGTCAACGGTGCATGAAATCTATCTATCTATCTATCTGTGTGTTTTTATACCAATAGATAGATATAGATAACCCGTGATTCTTATTTTGTGTGTGTATGTGCTCTTAGCACCCAGCTCACAGCAAAAACACAACAAAACATGCAACAGAGGAAACATGAACTCTACATTACCAGTCAGTGCTGTCAACCCTTTAAATATCCCTGAGCAACCTCTCCCCACAGAGTCTGAACAGTGGGGCCTCCGTGACCCACATGTGTTAAAGACAAATATAACCCTCCGCTACCAAAGCTGCTACCTCGAGAGCTGCATGTTTCTGTTGAGACTCCTGCTGCAAAGTCAGAGAGGTGAGAGGAGGGCATGTTCCTCGCAGTGCTCATGGCAGGAGAGGATGTGAAAGAAGAAGGTTTTCAGAGTGGTCACAGATGGAAGTACTCATGCGTCATGCACACACACACACACACACACACACACACACACACATAGACACACACACAAAACACACATTTCTGTACTACTTTTGTTGGCATAATAGATCCTCTAACCCTTACCCTATTCTAACCCTGTCATAAGTCTTTGCATTGGCTTCCATTCATTGTGGACAACCTAACCAAAACCTTATCCCTAATTAACCATCCTTAACCATGACCATTTGTGCCTAACCCTAACTTTAACCTAATCACTATTCACATCAATCCCCTCACTTTAACTAGAACCTCATAAAAGATGTTTTGTGTGATTAGGACCAGGCTGTGGTCTCCATGAGGTCAATTGGTCTTGACAAGGTCAGTGTTTGTACTGGAAGAGGTCCTCCTTAAGAGGTAACAAAAATGAGTACGTACACACACACACGTGCACATGTACACAAACACACACACACACACAGCGTCTAAAAGGCGAACCTTTATTGTGGGGTAAATCCATGATCAGTCACTACCCACAACCCACCGTGAGTCACAGCGGTGGATGGATGGCAGCAGGAAGCGAGAAGGGGAGGTGAGGGTGGACAGTGAAAGGTATCCCAAACACAGAAGGATTAGTTCATGGCAATAAATTTTCTTTTTGCTTAAAAGCCTAATAAACTCTCAGGCCTTCCTGTATGAATCAATGTGATGAGTCAGTGTCTTATTTCGTCTACGCACTGATTTAGACGCCCCCTCCACAGTCTACGATCCAGCCCTTTGGTGTGATACACTTGTAACCCTTCCACTCGCTTTGCAACCCCTCCCTCTCTATTTTCCCCCATAGCATGTGTCACAGTATGTCTGCGAGCTGAGCCATGGCCGTGCAGAGAGTTGAGGGTGAAGACTTCACAACGGCCTCTGACTCATTCTACGTGTCGACTGTTACAACTACTGATACTGTTGATGTGGCTTTTGTTAACGCAGACACATGAACACAGGACGATATTTTCTTCACAAAATAAGAAGCACAAGGTCAAAAAGTGAGGCTGAACTGAAAATCACACCTGTGGTCATTTCCTCCCCAAGGATATATTGCTCGCAGTGGCAGTTTGCGGAGAGATAAGCTGACTCTGCATTTCAACCTTCGTAAATGTCACCCTACTATAGATTTACTCAGTGAACTAGCCAGTATTAGGTACATTTAACAGATGTTGAAAGGGTAGTTTGACATTTTTATTCCACTTAATTCACTTTTGGCAGAAAGTTAGATGAGAAGATATTGTTTTCATGTCTGCCAGCAGCTGAGTTTAGCATAGTGAGTGGAAACAGAGGCAAATCAATGTGTTTTTTGGGGAGTTGAAGCTGGATTGTGGTTTGCCTTATAGTTTATTTATACATACTGTATAATTTCTCAATTGTATAAGTTCTTATTGGCAGATTCTGCTGCTGGTTGTAGCCTTATATGTATAAGACCTATGTGTGAGACACATCTCAGCACCTGATTTGACTGCACTTTATCTGTCCAATACATATCAGCTAGTTGGGGCCTACTAAACCTACTGGAGGGTTAGGAGGCTGTTATCACCCATTTATTCAATTGAACCAGTTCATGGAGCCCAGTAGGTGCTGAGGGTCTATCTATCTATCTGTCCCACAGAAATGAGCTACTAAAGTCACTGGTGGGTTCAGGAATAGTATTTCTGTAAGCCACACTTGTTGGAGCCCAATCTGCCGATGTGACAGCCACCAACGAAAAAACAACTACAGAAGAAGACCATGGTGCTTACAGTGCTTTTTAACAAGGCTGCAAGGTGAATCTTTGGTGGGCATTTTTTTTGATAATAGGGAGAGTTGCATGATGCATGGAAATGTAGCTATGGTTATATTACCTGATGGCTAGCCAGGACTGTAAGAAACGTAGCTAAGTGGTGTTTTAATAAGGAAACTATAAAGGCTCGTTTATGCTCAATGATAGATATGATTTAATATCTATTGTTCATTTGTGCACATCTTTTGAAAGCTTCAGACGAAACAGACAAAAAGGAGGAGTGGGCTAGAAAGCAAATAAGTGCATTTCCGAAAATGTGATACCTTTACCTATGATTTTTCCTTGAATCTAACTGAACTCAACTCTGAATTTTGCTGCAGTGTCCTCCGTCCTCGTCTCCATCCCTCTCTCTGTCTCAATAAACAGATGTCACAGTCAGACCTGGGAACAGTCGAGGGCAGCAGCTGACACGGGGAACCTGATCCCTGGGCTTTCCAGCAGCATAGCTCATGCACTGCAGACATTCCTGGCACACGGGGTTCATCATATCGTTCCCTCCTTTTACCTCAGCTCATATGCCCTGTTCGCCTCCCTATCTTCCTTTTCCATTGACACACTTGTCCTCTCCTCACCCTACTTTCATCGTTCTTTTTCCTCTCCCATTTTCTGCTTCTTTTCAATAGTATTGGTTTGGTGTGCATGTGAAGTCATCCTCACACATGCAGCAAATACAGCGCATTAATCCAGACGTAATCGAGTTTTCTTCAGACAGGGGGGGGGGGGGGGGGGGGGTGTCAGTGTTTTGGATGGCACATGCACCGGTCTCACCATCTGTATGTCGTGCACCAGAATAAGAAAGTCCTTGTAAAACGCTGGTCCAGCAGAACTACAGGATTTTAACTGTGTCACCTGAAAAGTCCAGAAAACGGATGAGGCACTGCTACAGTTACGTAAGTCAGCGTTTCAGTTACACACCAACAATGTTGCTAATGGGCTTTGGATAAAGATTATAGAGTCCCAGCTCCTATATATATAAGGTTGTGTGTGATTATTTTCCCCTGTGGTGCCCAATCTCTTCTCAAATGTCAATATGACACTTTGTGCTGGTGACACGGCTGGATGAGCTCTGTCACTGGTTCAACACTGTGACAATAGACCACATCGATGAACCATTAACCTATAGCCACCAAATCCTTTACAACATGAACAGTGTTAGAAGTCACTAACAGCTCTGATCTGTATCTCAACATTGTTCAGTGAGTAAAATGATAAAATGATACACTTGCTGATCTCCTCTGCATGTGTTCTGGGGTTAAATGAAATACATGTAAAAATAACAAGTAGCCTTAAACAGATCTGGGCCGCCACCGAAGCACATTATCTGAAAGATATTGCTGTGTTGCTGTGCTATATAGCCAATGGATTAACTACTGCAATTTCACATGAAGTTCCACTCCAGGGATGCTTTCCTAGAGTATAGATTACATAAATGTAAGTGTGACTTTATCCTTCCACAATGGACCCATCAGTCACTTTACTTGACTACAGCATCTCCACATTCCTTCTTTTCTTTTGTGTAATACACTCACTTGTGGCTCTCTCTGAACAAGGGCTATATTGATTGATTCATTCATTCATTCATTCCTCATGCCAAATCATGTCTGGATCTTGAATTTAGCTCAAGTTTATTAGAGGCACTTCCCCAAAACAATCATATATCACTCAGGTAAACCGACACACCAGAGGCAAAACCACGCAATGCAACAGTACAACGTCAAACAGCAAACTCACTCACCTCTCAAACAGCCTCGTTGAATCCCTCACCAGTGATGTGTGTGGTGATGCTCGACCAGTTTATCCAATCCAGTGACAGGTAATCAATCAACACCCGCAAAAATCCTGGACTGAGACAGGTTGAGGTTGTACTTCAGCTCCTCTCCTGCTGCTGCTGCTGCTGCTGCTGCGTGCAGAGTGGATCTGAGTGAGCTGAAAAACTTTTCCCCCTCACACCATCTGTATGCTGAGAAAAGAGTCCCCGCTGTGGAGCGTATGGTTGTCGTGGTCAGCCCAGTCACACACGGGGCACCATTATACAGTGGGAGTCCACCCAAACACACATGTGCACACACACTCTCCCAATGCTGAAGCCTATGCAGCACTTACTCCTCCAATCATCCTTACTGGTGAGACGCTCACACTCAGTGACAAGAGTGTGTGTCTGTGTGTGTGTGTTGGTTACAGAGAAGGAGGAGGAGGAGGGAGAGGGAGGAGGAAAGTGTGTGTTCACATGTGTGTGTGGAGAGAGAGAGAGAGAGAGAGAGAGAGCATGTTTGAGGAAGTATTAAGATGAGAGCTCTAACTGAGCAGTGCTCCAGTGGTGCAGCAAACTTTCTCTTGTGTTTCAGTGTTCCACTCTTATGAAAGATGTTGGCAGCCAAGAAAAAAAATACAGTCAAACAGTGCTGTGGTTCATAATGTGGAAATCCTGAATCTTTCCATACAGGATCTGTGAGTAATCCAGCATGCAAACACAGGAGGCTGCATGCCCCAGTTTTAAGGCCTCTTCAACGTGACATGTACAAATGAGTGTGTGCATGCAGCCTGACAAACATTTATTCAGTGACTCTTTCCTCACTTTGGTGCAAACCCAGCTGTATACACACTGCTGGAAAGTGCATCTTGTTTACTTGGGAGTGGTCTAAAATTTCCATAGTCTCACACTGGCTCCTTCAGAAAATGTTTTTGTTTTATACAATTCTTTACAGAAAATGATACAATGGAGTTTGTATCATGGCTAAAACCTTCATACTGTAGCTGTAGATGTCAGGCATGTACACAACATTCCTGAGCTCACTCATGCAACCATTAAGCTCCTTACCTTCTTCTCACAACTTGTTTAATTGCCAGACACAGACTACTGATTTATGACGAGGAAAATAACTTGAAAAGAGAGATATTCTAATGCATGGATGTCATGTGGCTTATAAAAATCATACATCAGTAGTTATATGCAATAAAATGTTCAGTGGAGAGCAGTTTATATAAATAAGTAAAGACTAGAAGAAGTCGGGAGAGTTCTTTTATTAATATCGCTTCATAATGTTCTATGTAACCGTGATTTGCATTTAAATCTGCTTCATAAAATAAAGCAAAGATAGTTCAAGCTTGGCTCAAACAAAAAGTGTATATGAAGAATCAGATTTACCAGATAATTAAGATCATTGACACAAAATAGATATTAAAGCTTCTGCAGAACTCCAATGTGTCCCCAGCCACTTCCTCTGAGCCTGGAAAATCAGCTGTGCACTAATAACGAGGTGAATTCCAATCTACGAGGGAGGTTGGCGGTTGTGTCAACAATAATTACCTCCTCAGAATCGAATCAACAAGGTGAAAGTTACACACTCAGATTTTTCCTGAATGAGGCTGAATCTCACCTGTGTGGTGTGTGTTGTGGCGCCACTGTGGAGCAGGTTGATGTCCTGGTGCTGAATGTGGAGGAGGTGATAAGATGCTGGCTGGGTTATTGAAATGTTAGATGGTTGTGTAGATAAGGCCAGTCCAAGCATATTATGTATTGATCTGTTTGATCCATAGACAGAGTGTAAGCAGTGAGGCTGGAGTCGATGACAAACACTATCATTACAGACCTTCTATTAGCAAATGATCAATCAAAGAGTCAGAGGTGGAACATGAATCTGTCCAAACCACCCAATTGCCATTTTTATGAATGCAGAGACCACGATCACATGTGGCCAGAAAACCTGTCGCCATTATTTCCTCCTACATCTTATTCTCTTGTGCAGGTCTGCATGATGCAAGTCATCAGGATCTTACATGACATCGCACTGATGGCCCATTTATTGCCACGAAAACCACTGTTCACTTGCAACTAGGCCTCGGTGTGTATGTGTGTTGAGAGCATTTCAACCAAAGAGTACTTTTTCCTTCACATGCCCACAGGCATCTCCTCTCCTCTTCAGCCATCATTGAATTAAATTAAATCATTGAATTAAACTTATTGGATAGTTACTGGCTATTTGTAAATTGGTTGTTCATTTCTTCCTACCATAGTCTTTAAATAAAGATAGATGACACATTTCCACTTCTTCCAAGTATCCTGACATAATATGCTTTTGACCAATCATGAGTCAGTCTAAGCTGTCAATCATGACGTTTCACCCCATTTTTAGAGCTTTAAATAACAAATAAAGACTAGACTTGGACATAAGTCAATGTGATAAGAACTGACGGAAACCATCTTCAGGTAAAATGTATTTGATGTGTACTTACTTTGACTTTTTAGTTTGGTCCTTGCCCTACCATTAACATAGAGGAGGCAGGATTTATGACCTATGAGCTAATGCATCCAGCCAACAGGTGACCATCAAGACGCCTGGCCTTCAACTTTCTGGTCCGTCATATCGTCCGTCTTTATGTACAGTCTGTGGTTCCTGCAGCGCAGCCAAAACATGATCCATTCAGCACACTGACCTTGGTGCATCGAATGTGACAACGTTTGCTTATGCAACCATTTTGTCTGCTTGGTAGCAAAAAAGTAGAATTTGTTTCCACCAGTAACATATGATCCCCAAACAGAAAGTGAGATGTTTCATGAACGGTGTAAGCTCTGAGCCATCTGTCCACAGCCGTCCTTCAGCGTGTTTTTATTATATCTGTAGGACGTGGAATGCTGAACATGAAACACCGTGACCTTGTGACGTAGGAAGAGGCCATCTGTAAACAAACTGGAGCTGCATCTACTCCCATGGGATGCTGCAGGGGGGGGGCTCTGTTTGATAGTAGATAAGTCATACGATTAGAATGGATGATTCTTCACAGAGGAAGCCTCTGGGAATTGAAATATTCTCAATGGGTCTGCTGTTCTCATGGCCTTTGAGTGAGAGGATTTGGACAGTTGGTGACTTCGGGACAGATCATGAAATCCTCTGGAATCCCACATAGAAAAAAAAGCCTCTTCCAGTAGACCGAGATGACACTACGCCTCAGTCACTTTGATTATGGGGCTTGTGTCACTGCTGTTCCGACATGTAGCTTTCACTGTCTGCCTCTTACTGCGCTGTACTTATGATTATAGGTGAATGTTTGATATTTCTAGTTTGTTGCATAGCATTAAGAGCGACACTGTGAATAACTGCAGTATTGGAACAACATGGATTGTGTCCCTGTGTGTGTGTATTACCTCTGTTGGCAAGAGAGTAAGAAGCAGAGAAGGGCAATAGACTTCCACTTTAGTGTTTTATTGAAGGCTTTTAGAAGAGTAAAAGGAAAGTAGAAACGGTTGTGTGTGTAAACAGATGTGAAGCCGGCGAGGGCAGTCCCATCATACAAGAGAAAAAAGAGCTGAAGAGGCCATTTAGATGCTAAAAGACAATAATAGTGCTTTCATATTAAAGTGATGGGAAAAAGTTGTTAAAATTCCACTGAATGCAGAAACAGTAGACACAGACAAAGTTAGCAACTCGCTGGTGAACCTACACAAGCATTTAGCAGCCAATTCTTGTAGCAGCCACATATTTTTGTCTCACGCAAACTTGACTTAAAATGAATCCTTAACTGCTTTCAGACATGCACCGAACCCCAGAGATCACAAGGACAATCTCCGGAAGGGCTGTATGTGTGAAGGCAAATGTCCGAGTGAGCGCCTCAATATATTCAGTGGACTTCCTCCTGACAATCTAGCAGAAACTCTGGATGAGTCAATGTGAGACACAACAGGAGATCCTCCACGAGATTCACTTCCAGTGAGTGGGGGAGACGACGCTTCTAACACACGACAGAAGATGAAAACAATAAAATGAAACAAATCTCTCTGGATGAAAAAGGCAAGTCATACCCGTAGGAGACACTGACAAAGATGTGCTGTACATAAACCATGTGATCTCTGCAGCAGAATCAAAGCCTTGCCTCTGACTGCGTCCTCACTTGAAGAATCCAGAGATTTCTATGTTGTTGCGAATGCATCTGAGTGGAGAATCTCCTGCTGCGCTGTTCATGTGTGAAAGCAAACCTCTGGAGAAGGTCCAGAATGAATCTTTGGGATTGTGGTAAAAAAAACATCATGAGCACAACAGCAAACTAGTGAAAGAAATTCTAAAAACTGTCCAACGTAAAACAATAAACAAATTGTTGAGGCTGTTGATGTAGAGTCTGTGAGTCATAACACTCTGCTGCTGCATGTCATGTTCAGGGTCACCCGACCTGAACTGAGACAGAAACAAACCTTACGAAGGTTTCATTTCCTTCTTTTAACTTGCTAACAGTTGATTTGAAAGGTCAACACAAATACATAGACCCAGGTTGTACTTTTATTAGTTAATTATGTATTCATCCCAATTTTCCTTCCTCTTGTCTGTTGTAAACTGTAAAATCCAGTTTTTTTCCACTAGTTGTAAACGGTCCTTTGGTCCAGGAATTATCCACAAACAAATATATATATATTGTAACATTCATGATTCTTTATTTCAACTCTTCAGTCGTTTATTTTAAATCTTATCTATTGATATTCCATCTGATAAAGTTAATCTTTCGTGTGAGCTTTCCTCCACACCAGCAGTCTTGTCTCGTTGTTTTCCTCAATGCAACATTGCACCCTGGTGGTGACTTTTGAAACTTTAAGACTAGGAAATCTATCAAGCTTGTTTACACCTATTTATCTTCATCTTTACAAAGGTGCACACACCATCTCATTGATGTATTGTCTCGGGAAATGTCACACTCTGATACTCTCATAACACACACATCAAGGACGGTGACTAACACACTCACACAACCCACACATACACCCGTAGGTGCTGCAACCAAAAAAATCCTTTTTACACCATTTTATCACTATTTGTAAATCGTTCTTTTTCTATCTTCTCTACATAGTTCCTTGCTGCTGCTGTTAATTTTATTCTTGATGCTTTATTTCTTTATATTTTTACACTATAATAATTTCACCTGAGTGATGACAATAAAGATCTTTGAATCCTGAATCAACTTGAATTGTACTGTGACAGAAGCCCATCATTTATGCTGGTTAAATGCTATACCATTCTTATCAGATTTATTACAAATAGACTTAAATTAAAAGAATCAAAGTGAAATCTCTTATTGGAGTTTTCTGTTAGAGCTGCAGGACAAACTAAAATGATAAATAAATACAAACTACAATACCATTAATGGGCCACCAGAGGTCTATGTGTTATACCAAAGTAAGACACTCAGAAACCATGGACCCACTGTGTATTAATTCTGAGTGCTCTTTCACAGACGTTGTGTTGCATCATCATGCGAACACCTGCATATTCAGCCAATCATGCAATAGACCAATCAGGTGTCAGCAGTGAATTGCATGCAGTCATGCAGATACAGGTTAGGACACATTAGGAACACATTCAAAATCAGAACAGGGGAAATGTGATCTCAGTGACGTGGTGAATCTAGATTCCTGCTGAAGGATCTTTCTAGCACAAGCACCACAGACACATCTGAGCACTGTTGGTGACAACGTGCAACTGGTTAAATGAACACGACAAAGAATTCAGTGAACTTCAATAGCCTCCACAGAGGAAACTGGAGGTGCGAATGAGAAACTGCAGAAAATCCACTCCTGCAAAGATTAAAAGCTTTTTACATTACAAGTTATGTTCACACATTCATACAGCGCTTCTAAGCTTGGGGCTCTCCTCTCACATACTACAACCATGGCTACAGGAGGTGGGGATCAAACTGAACTGAGGCTGTGAGGAAGTCCCCAAAAGTATTAGAATATTTTTCCAAGTTCAAGTGAGTGTATCTCTGATGCAGGAAGAGAAGGAGTCTTTAATACTCCAACTAATCATGACCATCATGTAATCCACCAATCATGTCACAGGAAACCAAACTTTAGAAACCTAGTAGTATTTGCATGAATAGACTATCTGACAGATTTATTTATTGAGCTACAAAAATTATTATAAAGCTACTACAACTAACAAAAGCTCCACAAGCCTGAGGGGTCGTCCATTGTTACCTCCGCTAATGAGGTTATGTTTTTATGGTCATTCTTTGTTTGGTTTTGTGGTACTTAGCAGCATTACACAAAAACTACTGGACAGATGTGGTATTGGTTGGAGGAGAATTCAATCCAATTGTGGTGCGGATCTGAATCAGGGAGGAATCTAGGATTTTTTTTTTACATTGTGGGACAGGGAGTTTATTTATTTATTCAATAGTTATGTAATTATACATAATTTCACCTTTTTTGAGGGAATAATTAATTAATCTAGTGTGCAACGTGGTGTGGCTTTAATTTAAGGGAACTTTTGGGCTTTGACGCAGTTATGAGCTCAACTTATGCCTTTTTAAACCTGCAGTAAAATCTTATGTCACATTGTTAAGAAAAAGAAAATCCCTCCTGGTGGTAGTAAGTAGGGATGAAGGCACCGCTGAATTCATTAATCAGACTGGATTCCATTAGTTAAATCAAGTGTCAGTGTTTGAGCTGAACTGCCTCTTGTTACTTTTCATAAGCCTCTGCTATCAATGTAATCAATCTGATCACTTAATGTCCCTGTCACATGTGTTTATGTGTCACCTCATTCTGCAGTCACGATAAACAACCTGTTGAGGCAGTTTCCAAACTGTAAATACCAGAACATCTATTTGCAGTAAATCAGTGTTATTTACTACTCCATTCACGCACCTTTGTTTCTGCAGAGGCGGCAGTGACGTGCTCGGGGAGTCAGATAAAGGGTATTTCTCACCAACGCTTTCCTGTTGTTGTCCAGGGTCCTTTGTTTGGTTGTGAGGCCTCAGCCTGTTGGTTCTCAGGGGAATGAGAGGAACATTGGAGCACTCGGAACACTCCTGCTCTCGTACACAGACTGCTCTCATACCTGTACTGCTCTGTGTGCGTGCGTCCGTGCAATGGCTCACTTTGTCCTTGGACTGATGAGATATACATACGTCACATATACCTGCAGTGAATTCATGTCCTATAGGGAACTTTACCCTTCACAAGTTAGGGATCACACAAGAATTGTGAGGACCACAACATTTATTTTGCTATACATTTATTTTCGTTATTGCTGTTATTTGAATTCAGAATTATTCCAACAAAATGACAAACTAAGAAAAGAAAATGTGAATGTTAATCCTGCAGAAATGTGTTTTCTTTCTTGTCACATTTATATTTGTAATTCTTTGATTCCGAAAGTTTTTAAATGAGAAAATGACCTGAAACTTTAATGTAGACTATATCTACAGAATAACTCATATCAACCAGATTAATCAGTATGTTTGACATGACCAGATTTCAAATTCGTGACAATGTGTCTGTGTGAACAACTGTTTGGGTGTTTCATTTAATTAAGAATCAATCAAACACGTTGGACAGGAAGTTTCCTCTTCTAACTCCCGGCAGGAGGATAAGGCTTCTTCTTGTGTGTCACTTAACAAATTCCAAGCTTTCGGAGTGTCACTTGACAAAAAAAAAAAAAAAAATCCTTGCTTTGAAATTCCTGTCCTCTGCAGGACAGACACAACAACAACAGGAAGAAGGGCCATTTTCACAGGTGTCAGGAAGCACAGGAAATAAACAAGCTGGATACTGGAAAACATTTCTGTACCAGTAAGAGTCAGAGGTGAGGCTCATAAGAGTTATTTTTAACTGGGGCAGAATTATTGTGGAATATTTGTCCAAGATGTGTAATTTCTTTCATCTCCATTAGATGTTGTGTGCTTTAATACTGTCTGCTGACCTAGTGTGTTGCAATAGAGAGAAACGGCTTCTTCCTCTTATCATCAAGGTTTCATTATAAATAAATTAGGGTCTCTTTAAATTCAATAATTGGAAAGATAAAGAATACTCACATTTAATGCAAATTAATATGGTCAGCTTTATGTGTGTGTTGGTATATTTCATTTTATTTACTGGTAACTTCAAGGAGTCTATATCTATCATGAAAACCCCTTAGAAGATTTATGATGATTATAATGAATATGAATTTATAATGCTTGGCTGATTTATATATTTACTGTGATACATGATAATTTGCCAGTGAACGCCCCTTAAATTCAAATTAAACCTTTTTTATGTATCAAAGACAAATGATTTGAGGACATCTGGGTAGGCAACAGTTTTTATAGACTTGTTTATTTAACAGCAGTTAATATTATCATGTCACCCTCTCGCTGTACTGAGATGTGTTGTCTGGTCTCTCAGGAAAATGATTCACTTCTATTCTATATGAGCTGAAATTCTCAGGAATGAGAGAAAAGCCATTAAACATCCCAGATGGTTTTTTTTACCTCCAGGAAGGAAATCCTATTATGTGAATTTGTAAAGAAAGACCCTGAGCATTGTGTTAAAATTTTAATCATGTCTATTTATTACTTTTTCCCATGTTGCCTGGGATCCTCATCTATTTCAATACAGTTTAATAATCTAAATTAAGTTTGTAAAATAGCTGCAAAGATGGATAAACTTCTCCAAATTCTCTCAGATCAGTCATAATGTCCTGTGTTAAACCCGTAAACCCATTCTTTACCCTTCGGTTTGTCATTTGTTTACTTGTTTTTCGTTGTTTTGACTGATGTGTTTTCTGCATGGGAACATAAAATACTTTGCCATTTGAGGAAGCTGAGAAAGTTCTGCGTTCCACAACTTAAGAGTCAAGGATGCCTGACAAGGATTATGGGAAACAAGAATTTTTTTTGCTTAAAAAACACAAGCCTTTACCCAGACATTGTAGCATGTTTGACTATTTTCCATTCTCCCTCAATAAATAAAATGTCATCCTAAGAAAATAAATGTCTCATAAAATCTGTACCACAATCTCTGGTTCTACTCAGTTTCTAAATGAGTCGAGTGTCTCTGAGTCAAATTTGTCTAGAAATGCTGCATAAAGCACAAACACTAACCCCAACCCTGAATTTTGCATGTCCTTGCAAGCGAGAACTTTTATTCCAACACGGTTAAAAGGAAACGCAACCTCCACTTTCTAAACCCCCTCCCCTCGTATGAATTCATGTGCTGTACTAATATTTGTCACTCAGCTCCAAATTTATCTTGAGCATCTGTAAAATATTCAAATCAAACATAACAAACAAAAAATCCTCTGTGGTTTGGCTTTGTCGGGTAACCCTTCACCTAAATAACCCAATCCCTGAGTGCACAGAGTGGTGATCTTGTATCTTGGCATCATGCTATTGTTTACAATAATATGACAGTGACCTGAAGTGTGCAGCCAAGACAACACTTGAGACGCTCAATACTTAAGTTATCCCAGAATTGAACTCTGTGGAGAAAAACTGAAAGTTCTATTTTGGAGGTTCATAATTCCCAAACTGTCCAAAGTGTAAAGTTTCAGTGGTTCACTATAATAAACAGAAGTAATTTAACCTTTTGCTTAATAATTGCTGTTTGCTTGATGTAGTTCTAAAACTATTTACTAATCATTTGATCGTTCTTTGTGTTCTCAAACAGTGATTAATAATAATGTGCTTTCTATTTTACTGCACTATTATTTGTTTAGTTACGCAGACGTGTAACTGGGTCACTACACTGATGCATATTCCAGTTATTTAGACAGCATTAACTGTTGCTCGTGTCATAAAACCAAATGATGCACATACTGCATATGATGCGTATAATGAAATAAATAGATGAACTTTCCATAGAAAATCAAATGACAACATTCAGTTATAACTTTGGTTTAATTGTAAGAGCATTCTTTACAATGGCTGGCATATTATATATGTAGTTCCCACGTCCTTTTATTCATATATATACAATTGAAATATATTTCTATATCCAGTTTGAAAATGAATATGACACAAGAGGAGGCTGGATAATTACAGTTTCAGCTCATTTCATACAGATGAATAGCAATAAAAGAGAAAGAGGCTTCGAAGATGGTAACATATTCTGCATATTTCATTAGAAAAAAGGTGACGTGAACCAAACAACACTTCCAAATGCTGTAAAAAATTCTGTTTATCATTGAACATATAATAAAATATATCTTTCAGATCATTTATAAGTTAATGCTACATTTACACTGAACAGATTCAGTCTTGTCGGCACTCGTCAGCGAGGGTTGAGCCTCTTCGGGGCAGTGGTCCGGTCTGTGTGTTGGTCTCTGCTCTGGGCAGCGCTGACCTCTCCTGAGCCCACCTCTGCTCCTGACAACACAAGAAAGAAGAATATTTCAAATGACCTAATTTAACCCTTTTGGTGCCACATGCAGCACACCCAGCATTGACAAATAACTCAAACTTTTGGAAAGGCAGTGTAAGTTATCTTTATTTAAAGAAGACTTGCTAGTTTTTTTTACCTGCTTCTGGCTCCGTCTTGAGCTTGCTGGCGATTTTAGCGAAGAATTTGAGGGTGAGACAAGCTCCTGTCTCCCTGTCACAAATGCCTCCCTTGCAGTTGCATGTCTTGCGGCACTCGACCCCATAGGTTCCATAGAGACAGTCTGGCAAAACAAAAAACATCGCATTAATGATCATTTTGGAACAAAGCGAGAGAAAATATTTGTGTAATTGAATGCCTCAGATACAGGCCCCACTTCTTAGTTAGTTTGTGAGTCACACTCACAGTCAGTGATGAACTGATCAGGGATCAGCAGGAACATTGACATGTCAGTGATTTAATATACAGCCTTAGATGATAGAAAGATAATCACCAAGTCAAATAACCACATATGTGGAGCACCTGTGCCTCCATATCCATTGGTTTTATGACAAAGCTGCTATTTATTGTGAAAATAAAACAGCCCACAGCCTTTAAGACTGAAAGCATGATGGGGTTCTGGTGCAGCAGAGCATCACTCCATTCCAAATGCATCATGCAGAAACAGCAGTAACATGTGACAGGCTATTTAATGTGATTGTACCTTTGCAAATCCCATATTCGTCTCCATAATCGTCCTCATCCTTGTAGAACTCGCAGAATAATCCCGGTCCGCACTTCACCCCGTCCATCCCCGACACGGTGCGGTAGCAGTGCTCCCCTCTGCCGGCCGCACAGACCTGGCAGCAGCCGCAGTCATCCAGGACGGTCCGTGCGCACAGCTGCGTCCCGCCGCACCGCTCCGCGTTGCATCTGTCCGGGCAGTTCACCGCGTACTTGACGCCGGCGCCCCACGTCGCCTCAGCGTCGCGCACCAGAAGTGAGGAGAGCACCGTGATGAGGAGCAGGGACATCACTGGATGCAGGAGGCGGGAGAGAGGAGCTTGTGTCAAGCTGCAGGCTGGAGAGGAGCCGGAGAGGAGCGGATCGCCTCTGGAAGACTGGAGTGGAGTGACCCGCGGTTCATCAGGTTGCGCGGTTATCAGCGATGAACAACTTTGTTGTTTTGCACATGGTTCGGCCTCGTCAGTTTCCTCATTCCGGTGTTGTCGTCCCCTCTCTGCCACTCAGCCCCCTTTTAGAGATCCGGCTTGGAAGTGGGATTGACTGTGCAGCGCCATCCAGGAATTGAAATCCTGTGTGACCTGATGTCATAAGTTATCTTGGGTTTGTTTTTAGAGGGTGAGACGGAGGAGCCCCCACGCAAGACCCCCCCACACGTTTGTGGTGAAGTGAGCCAGGTTCAGGCCAAAATGTTTCCAGTCACAACATCCTCTGAGAGGAAATACACCGACAATATTTCACCTGAGGAAGTGACAGGTTTATCAGTTTTTAAATGTGGGGAATTTGATCTAATTCAATACAACATTTAATAAAAAGCTTTCATTCAAATGCAAAAAAACTGAATTTATGGATAAGTCTACTAAAAAGTAGCTCCTTCTTTATCATATTCTATAACAAAGAAGGAACTGATTAGAATTAAAACATGATGTAAAGATTTAACACTGGCTTAAACCAAATGGAGTGTTTTAAAGTTTGCAGCCTGACTTAAGTTGTTGATAATGTGACAATGTGACATTATTAAAGCATCATAAGATAACACACACACCAAAATTGCCAACGTGAAGGGAAAGTTGAGCAATTTTGTTTTGTAGTTACATAAAAGGAATGCAACGGAGGCTGCTGCTGGGTCATGGTCAAGGTCCAGAACTGGATCTTCTGATGCAACATCATTAAGGTTATTTTCCAAACTTCTTCCAGAGCTACAAACGACAAGTGGTGCATCAGTTTTCATATACAGGCTGAGTAGATAATGAGTAAAGTGTGCTAAACGCAGTCCTCATTTTATCGACTGATAATCATCATTTACTTGCTTATTGTTATGATATTGGTTTGAGGGGGTGGGAGCTCAAATTTAGGTTTGGGCCGCAGAAATATTTTGTCTGGCCTGTCTGGATTCATGCACAGGCTGCAAGAAACCAGAAACTTCTATTTATTGTGGAACCAAAACCTGAACCCTAATCTCAACCAGGACAATTTGTGCCTCACCCTAACTGCAACAGAATCAATCTATCAAGAATCAATAATTATGCTGCAGATCCTACAGGTCCTGAAGAGGTAACACACACACACACACACACACACACACACACACACACACACACACACACACACACACACACACACACACACACACACACACACACACACACACACACACAAAGTAAAGAAAAGAAAAAGCAAGAAAAACAGGATATAATATCTTATAGCTTATTATTATAATAATGATGATGATGATGATGATTATAATAATGATGATCAGGGGGAGGAGGATAATTATGATAATTGTAATGATACTGATTATTAGAATCATGGTAATGATGATGATGATGATGATGAGGATGGTTATTATGATGATAATAATCATGATTATTATAATTAAGATGAGGAGAAGGTTGATAATGATGCTGATGATGAGGAGGAGGATGATGATGATGATGATGATGATGATGATGATGATAATAAGAAGGAGGATGACAATGATGATGATGATGATGATAATAAGAAGGAGGATGACAATGATGATGATGTTGAGGAGGAGGATGATAATGATGATGATGAGGAGGATGATAATGAGGAGGAGGAGGAGGATGGTTATAGTGTTGATAATAATGATGATGAGGAGGAGGAGGATAATGAGGAGGAGGAGGAGGATGGTTATAGTGTTGATAATAATGATGATGATAATGATAATGAGGAGGGTGATAATAACAATGATGAGGAGGAGGATGATAATGATGAGGAGGAGGAGGAGGAGGATGGTTATAATGAAGATAATAATGATGACGCTAGTTCTCACTCCATGACACAGGAGGGCGGTAGAGTAGTCCTCCAGCAGTGGTCTCCCTCAGTGCTCCAGACTGGAGTGGGCGAAGAAGAGGAGGAAAGCGGAGAAGAAGGTTGAGGTGATATTTGCGTCCGAGGGAGACCTCACCGGGACGGGACAGGTAGCGCTGACCTCTTATCGGCGGATGTTTACTGTCACGGTAACTCACGTGTGTGTGTGCTGTGTGTTTTCATCGTGTAACTGTGAGCTTGACACGTTAGCACGATGCTAACGAGCCCCGGCAGCGGTGAGCCGGGAGCTGTCAGCGGGCAGACGGAGGGGCTTGGTCGGGGTTCTGACAGCAGGGCGAGCTGCGGCACTGCAGCCAGCGTTAGCTCAGCTGTCACCGCCGCAGATGCTCCATAACGACACCGGTGTTTGTGAATGACACGGCGGGGAAAGGCTGCGTTTTATCACGCCCGTGTTTCGTCGCGGCGTGTGTCGGTGGAAACGGATTGAACGAACGTGATATAATAACACTGAGCTAACACACACACAGCGTTAATGTTGACAGACGCCTCGAAGTGAAGAGCAAAGATAGCAACGCAGCTCGTTATGAATAAATCAAACCATCCTGCCAGGTCAACTTCAGTCTATTTCCCATAATGCAGTGTTTCACTATTGCTTTTCCACTCCAGTCGTGAAGCTGCAGTCAGACACGAGGTTGAACTAACACACCATGATATCATCTGCATCCAAAGCTCACATCATCAGTGGTTTTCATTCCTGCATCCACTGTCCAAACACTAATGTGTTGAGGGTTGTCCTGGTAACAGCAGCACAAACTTCACCCAGCTCGGTCCTGGGTGACTTCCAGATCCTTCCTGACTAGAGAGAGTAAATATGAAACTGTAGATCCTGTTGTGGGTCGTCAGAAGGGGTCTTTAAACCACCAGGGCCCAAAATGGATGTGGTCAAATGACATACAGGTGGTAAAGCCTCATTTATCTTGGCTTGTGTCCGTGTGGAAGAAGATGGATTAAAAACAGAGCTATATTTCCTTGTAGATGAATGCCTGCTATCCTGCAGATAAAATGCAATCTTGAACAAACATGCTGTATCGACTTAATCTCTTTTATTCCTCGTCTGCTGAAGTGCGGGTTGGAGTATGTGCTATTTTTTGCTTTTATAGAAGAAATATTTGGGGTTAAGAGGGTTAGTTTGAAAATAAGTAAATTCAAGATGTCATTTAGGATGTTTTTCACAGTTATATTTTGAAATGTTTTATTGGGTAAATAATTAATAGGTTAACAGTAAATCTAGAATGTGTATACATCCATTAAAGCCAAACAATTGTACACATCTTATAATAGAAAAAAGCTAAAAGGAAAAATTGGATAATCTGCTGTAAATTGTACAAACTCGTTTTCTTTTCCTGAGTTTGGTTCAAATTGGTTCAGTACTTTTTAAGAAATCCTTGCCGACAAATACATAAACAAACAAATTAAAAAAACTGAATGGAGAAGTGTTAATAATTTACAGAGCAGCTGATGGTTCGAGTTAAGACATTAAGACTGAGAGCCTTTCTCAGTAGGTTAGCTCATCTTTCTCTTCAGCATCATAGATAAGAAGCACAGTTCCTGCAGTTTGTCAGGACTGTGACAACGGTTTTGGCAAAATAAGACATGTTGAAATAGCTTTGTATAAAATGTGACCTAGTTATTCAGTCACTCCTCCTAATATCACTCACTTTTACTTTTCCGCTGGTCATACATGGAGCTGCCTGCAGTGAATGTTGAATATTGAATGAATGTTCATGTTTACTTGCAGATTTTTACTGCAGATGGAAATTAGCTGAATCTAGCATAAATCGTCTCTTCTCATGTTGTCAACCACTAATATTGGTTTCTGACATATGGAAGGTATTGCTTTTATCATCAAATAAAAGCTCCTGTATGAGCCCAATTTTTGTTTATTTTATTTTTATCTTATTTTTATGATATAAACAGTTTTTATGGTGTATGGGTAATTTAAATGGATCCACAATAGCAGACAGGGAATTGCAGGCTCAAGTCTGAAGCCAAATTCTGAGAGCACACTCGAGGTGTCCTGAGTGTTTTTGTGCCACAACACCATAAAGAGAGATTGTGTAATCAGTGATGGTTGTGCCTAACATTGCTGGTGGTTGCTTGCTGGAGGTCGCCTAACTGAAGAGCCCATTACTATATCAATGCTCGCTGTTATTTTTGGCCGATGTGGAAACCATATAGCCCCACAGGCCTCAGGCGAGGCAGCAGAGATGAGGCTCTGTGACCGTGGACCGTGGTCATGTGTGTCATGCTCACATATTTAGCAGGCTGTAACTAGCATTCTCTCACTCACGCCGGTTCATGTTTTTCTATAAGTTTTAATAATAGCAGGAGTCTCAGCCGTGTGCTGAGTGTGGGTATATAATAGTTCAGTTTACTCTTTGCTTGACAGGAATAGCAATTCATGAGAGATGCATTTGTATTAAAAGCATACATTTCCATCAAGCTTGAAAAACATAACAGTCATGGAAATTGTTTTTAACCTCCATGTAGGGATTACATGGTTTTCATGGGCTGAACTATTGACAAACCTACATGTGATCAACTTAGATGCACAAAAACTGAAACCTGTATTTATTTCCACTAAATGGCAACATCAGATCTGCGTTTAATTATTTATGATTATAAAACCGACAAAAATGCAGACAGGCAGGCAACCGGGTGGTCAGGTGGAGCCGCCTTGATCTTAATGTCAGAGCATCAGGTGATCAACTTTGACACGATGATTATTGCAACTGCATTCTGACGTAGACGCAGAGTATGAATGAATTAACAAGGGGGATTAGATTATTATCAACCATGTGACTAATCTCTCAAAGTAGGTTTCATTCTTTGTCATAGTATTAAACTAATACTTTCAAATGAAGATAGACAGAGCATGTGTCTTTACAGTCATTATTGCCTGTGAGACAAAAGGTTTCTCATTAGTGTGTTAGACGTAATCATAGGGTGAAGTGACCTATTTCAGAGATACCCACAGAGACTATGGCAAAAGCCTGGATGTATTGCATGTTGGAACAGGGCCAACACTAGGGAGAAATCTGAAACCTTCACAGTGAATTTACTTGGCAGGAAAATGCATTAGATCGTCGGCTTTCAGCAGTAAATGTTGCTTGTCAATCAATGATGGTGAGAAATGTGACATTTAACCATATTAATTAATCGTGGGGAAGTGATGTCTGATTTCTATATTTTATATCAGATAATCTGATCTAATCACATCTCCCTCTCTTTTATTCAGGTGTACATTACAGAATAGATAATGCACAGACATGGTGCCTTGCCAGACCCATGTGTTGCTAAAGTGGCAGGAGCACTTCAACAGCTCCTGGGCAGCAGAAGACGGCGTCCAGACCGCCAGGAGGCACCGAGCTGCTGCCCTCTACAGTAAGCTCCTCCACAACAAGGAAGTGGTGACTCTGGCCCAGCCTGTCCAAGAGCTCGTTGGCCCGCGCCTGCCTGACTTCGAATGCGAGTCCAGTGCCTCGGCGGAGAAGGAAGAGTACCTGTCGTCTCTGCTTCACAGCCAGCGATGGCTGGCTCACCGCATGCTGACGCAAACCTCCTACACCTTGGGCCTCCATCACAGGCTGGTTGTCCTTCAGAGGATCTACTACGCACTTCACAGCAAATACCATGACAAGTTCCGTGTGCAGCTGCCCTCGCAGTCCACAGACAGCGGGGCCGAGTGTGGGCAGCTTGAGCTGGCCTCAGAGCCTTGCCTGCCAGGGGCAGCATCCAAAATCAAGTCAGGTACAGATGTTCTGATAGAGATGGGGGTGAGGACAGGTTTGAGTCTGCTCTTCTCACTACTGCAGCAGAACTGGAGATACGCAGCCTCCGTGCACCCAGAGTCAGTGCTTTGCAATGATGTGCTCGCCACAGCGTCCTCGGTGCTTGCTTCGCTGCCACCGCTGTCTCTGGCCAATGAGAATAAGATCCCATCAGTGGGGCTGGACTGTCTGGCACAGGTGGCTGACTTCCTCAAGAAAACATCAGTGAGCAGTGGGACTGGCGGGGCAGACCCCACCGGTCGGAGGCTAGCACTGGAGCTGCTGCTCGGCCTGGCCATGCAAAGAGGCTCTCTGAAGTTTCTGCTGGAGTGGGTGGAGGTAGCTTTAGCTGCTTCCATGTCCTCCTGCACCTCCACACTGTCTTCCTCCTCCTCACTGAGCTCACAGCAGCCAGCGGGGGTCGGCTTTGATGTCATCCATCAAACCCTTTTCCAAATGAGGCAATATTCGGTATGTCACACATTATTCCAGTTGTGTGTTGTGTTTTTTTAAATATATTTTTTTACTCTTATTCCATCAGTTCTGTTCAGTCATTACAGTTCTTAGTTTTTATTTCAACATTTTCATACCATAACACTGGGATACAAAATGAGTCATGTAATAATGTGCAGATAAGGATTAAGTGTGAGTCGGTCTTCCTGTCCTCTCTTGATATGCATATTGAGTCATCCTGTAGCAGGCTAATCAGCTTTGCAATATTTCTATATAAATGACAGCCAGGGTTGGGATTTGCCAATGACCTGAATAATAAGTGCACATGATCACAGTTTTAAGACTTTGCGTGTGTATCTCACATATAAGCTAAAATATAGAGCTGAGAGATCAAACACCTTTCGGCAAAAAGGGAAAAACACCCTGAGGCTTTCTCTAGAAACTAGTATCTCCACTAAGAGCTGGTTCTTTGCCACTTTTTCATTCTTGACTTCACCCCTCCTCCTGATCATGTAGTGACATGTCACAGTTTTAAGAATGAGACCTTTCTTGTTCTGATAACTCTGGTTTAGAAATGTAATAAAGGTAATAAAAAGTGAATACGCAAACAACTGTAATATTCACACAAACCGTTATACTACATTAAAAATGATAAAGGCCAAACAATACTTTTTCCAGGGTGTCCGTGGAGACTGTGTCAATACTCAGGTGCTGATAAAGGATGCAGATGGACTTTGTCGACTCTCCCAGGCTGCTCTCTGTCTCTTTGAGGAGGTAACAGTAATGCAGTGACAAACTACAGACACCATTATGAACTGTTACTGATGCTGATACTTCTCAGTAACTGATTTAAAGAACCCCACCTTCCTTCTCTCTGGCAGATTTGTAACCTGGCGTCCTACTGCCTGTGCTCCTGCAGCACTGATGCAGCTTCTCCTGGTGCAGAGAGCGATATGGTCATGGTGTACGTGTGGGGCAGCAACAGCAGCCATCAGCTGGCAGAGGGAACTCTGGAGAAGATACTCTTGCCAAAATTGACGCAGGGCTTCAGCGATGCTCAAATGGTATGGTTATCCATAAGAACAGCACTAACACTGACTCAGATTATCACGTTACAGGTTCATTTATTGTTATACCTCCTTTATTATTACCCTTTATATTAAGCCATTATATATTATTATATATAGCCAACATGGTTTTGAATATCCAGTATTTATATACTAGTGTTCCCACAGAATTGATTCAGTCTGAGTGCAGGTGCTTGTTGATTGGGTCATACAAAGTTGTACTCGTCCATCCTACATCTTTATTTTTACTTTTAGATAATGCATATTATTCTATTTGACTTTTTGTGACATTTCAATGCAGTAATTTGTTACCTGAAGGTCTCTGCAGTGTACATTTATACAGTAAATCTTATGTGCCACATATGCCAGAATCACTGCAGTTTGCACGACTGACCTACATGTGTAACTGTGGAAAAATATCATATCATGCCAGAGACTTTATACATGTGGTTCTGCAACATTACTTCTGATTCTTTATTGTTCTTACTTTTAGATTGAGGCGGGTCAGTACTGTACATTCTCTGTATCTGCGGATGGTTCTGTGAAAGCATGTGGAAAAGGCAGCTATGGCCGTCTGGGTCTGGGGGACTCTAATAATCAGTCCATGCCCAAGAAACTTGTGCTGGAGCCACATAGGAACATGAAGAAAGTTTCCTCCTCCAAGGGCTCTGATGGTCACACTTTGGCCATCACTGTAGAAGGAGAGGTAAGAAGATAAAATGACTTCTGAAACTGAAATAACTTCTGATTGCTTGTAAACATTGCAAAGGTTTGCATGTCGGTAATTTAACTTACAGGTACAATTTTGCAATTTCTTTGAAAAATGTATCTTCAAGGTGTTCAGCTGGGGAGATGGAGAGTATGGGAAACTTGGCCATGGCAACAGTGCTACACAGAAATACCCCAAAATCATACAAGGACCACTGTTTGGCAAAGTAAGCAAACACGTGAGGTTTAAGGGAGTTAAATCTGTTATTCATGTTGTTTTTGAAAGTTGAATGTATGACCATGTTTCTACCAGGTCGTGGTTTGTGTGTCTGCTGGCTACAGACACAGCGCTGCTGTGACTAATGATGGAGAGCTCTATACGTGGGGAGAAGGGGACTTTGGCAGACTTGGTACGCACCTCAATTCTCATGTTGCTTATTGCATATTTAAATCAACACCATCAAAGTGAAATTGATCCTTAATGCTGCACTAACTCCCTCCCTGACCAGGTCACAGTGATAGCCAGAGTCGGAACATGCCCACGCTGGTGAAGGACATCAGCGGCGTAGGTCAGGTGGCCTGTGGCAGCTCCCACACCATCGCAGTGGCGCAGGATGGACACACTGTGTGGTCGTTTGGTGGAGGAGACAACGGTATGTGTACAACAAATGAGCTCAATCAGGGAATGTGATACTTTTTGTGCTCATTAAAACAGACAGTACCACAGCAGACACATTTGTCTAATAACAGAAATGTCTTGAGCGAGTGTGAACCAATACTCGTTCTAAAGCTGTTCCTCATCCTTGCAGGTAAACTAGGTCATGGAGACACTAATCGTGTGTATCGCCCAAAGGTCATAGAGGCCCTGCACGGATTCATCATCAGGAAAGTGTGTGCTGGCAGCCAGTCGTCTCTGGCTCTTACTTCTGCTGGACAGGTGTGGTATTCTGGGTCAAAGAAGATTTTTTTACTGTCCCACATGACAGCTGTTTCCAATTTAATTCCAAAGATCGTCCGCATTGCTAACTGTACTTGTATAAAACTAATCCTCTTACAAAAAGCAGTGTAACCCACTTTTATCAAATTTCACAAAGCTAACTCCCTTCTGTCTAGATTCCCTTTGAAGGCAAGCTTTTATGTTGAAGGAACATGCTACACATGCGCATTGTTATCTGTCACTCTCTTCATTCTTCAACAGCCGTTAATATTTTCAGTACAAATAATGAATATGGGTTAGGGTTGATTATTACTAGATGTCAATGATGCATTAATCGTTCAAATTCATGTTACTCCTCAGGTGTTTGCATGGGGCTGTGGCTCGTGTTTAGGGTGTGGCTCCTCTGAGACGACCTCTCTGAGGCCCAGGTTCATCGATGATCTGAGCATCACCAAGATCATTGATATCTCATGTGGAGACAGCCACTGTCTGGCTCTGTCTCATGGTAAGACACATGCTGAACACAGACTCCTGCTTCCAGAAAATGTTTTGTACAACAACATTTTGCAGAATATCCAACAAGATTCTCAGTGACACATTCTGAGATTTTAACCTTGAATCTTAATTTTGTGGAAATTAAAAGTGCAGATCTGCTCCAATTGCCAGATGTGCTGTTTTTCTTCCATCAGAGAATGAAGTGTATGCCTGGGGGAACAACACCATGGGCCAGTGTGGGCAAGGCCACACTTCTACACCTATCACTAAACCTAAGAAAGTACTTGGTCTAGAGGGCGTGTCCATCCAGCAAATCACCGCAGGCACTTCTCACAGCCTGGCCTGGACCGCAGTTCCAACTGACAGGTAAAACCTCAACTCAATATATTTTGCTCGTCTGCAAAGAATACTGTCTCTGTGCTGCAATGCCCCCAATCAGAGTTCTACTGCTGAACTTTAAAGTTGCCTCACACCCTTTCAAATTTGAGATTCACATTTGTGCTGGCACAGCTTTTTTTATAACTGACTTGGTCTATTTCCAGGCAACTGGTGGCATGGCACAGGCCCTTTTGTGTCGACCTGGAAGAGAGTACATTCGCCTACTTGCGCAACTTTCTGGAAGGTTACTGTGATGGCATCGGGGATGACACACCTCCTGCTCCATTCTTATCTAAAAGGTATGGAATAACCTTACCATTACAGTCAGCTATGATAATATGCTTAGTTACCTCAAGGTTTTCTGTATCTGTTCAGTAAAGACTCAGACTCAAAATATCACCATCACCAGGACATGTGCACTTCACTGAAGCCACACTGCTCTCTGTGTCTCTTCCTCAGGGACCACCATCAGTTTCTTTTGCTGTGCATGAAGCTGCTGTCCATCCATTTGTCTTTGGCCCATGCTGGGGGCACCGGTGCCATGGTTTTGGGGGCTCAGAGCCGACCTCTCAGAAACCTGCTCTTCAGGCTCATAGACACCAAAATGCCAGACTCCATACAACAGGTAAGGAAAAAGGCTGTTCTTTTCTAAATGATTTAATGCTGTATTTATAGTCGCATATGACAGAAGGAATGCGAGGAATCGTATGTATCGAATGTTGGAATAAAAACCAAGATAATTACTAAGCATTGTGTCTAAATTAAAATGTGAGTCAAGGTGTCAGGTCCCATTTGTCCTAATGTATTGTTTGCAGTAAATACTCATACTGTGCTGATATTCCTTTCCATCCTCAGGCAGTTTTAAACACGTTGTCTATTGGTGCTTCTCTGCTGTTGCCTCCACTGAGGGAAAGAACAGAACTGCTGCTCTCCCTCCTTCCTCAGGGCCCTCAGAGCTTGAATGTCCTCTCCAAAGGCCAGGTATGTCGAGGTCTTTTGTGCTATTTTCACAACAGTTATAACCAAATGGCTTCCCTCATTTTTATCCTGATACACAGAGTTGGCGAACAGTGTGTGTTTGTCAAACTCACTCCAACAATTTGGAGCGTTGCTAGGCAATATGTGAAGTCTGCTTGAATGTTGTGAAATTGTGTTGCTGTAAAAACATTATTCCTTCTCTGCAGAAATGTTTTCGGTAGCCTCAGACTTTAAATGATCAAATGATTATGCAGTTCTCTCCTCTTCTTTTACAGCGTCTTCAGTTAGACATGGTCCTCAGTAGCCTTCAGGACCAGAGCCATGTAGCTTCTCTACTCGGTTACAGCAATTTTGGTGAGGTGACAGCCCTCGGACCCCCTCTGACACCTGCTGTGTCAGTCCGGCCGCCTTCTTCATCCAGCTCCGCTGAGTCCTATGACCCTCTGCACTTAGCAGAGGTGCTCCTCAGAACCCTGCTCCTCAGCATAGGCTTTTACACGGTATGCAACAGAGAGCCTCATGTGTTGCATTGTTTTACCAGCCTTTCTGCTGTTCCTTTAAATCCTGTACATTCTGGTGGACATTCTAAAAATAGAGTGTTGTTCCTATTCACCCACCCACATTAATTTTCTTTTCTTGTGTGTGCTCATATAGGAGCGGGCATTCGGGGAACTGGAGAAAAACAGTGACAAGCAGCTTTCTAGTGATAGCCAGGGACAAACTGATCCTCCCTGTCACTTCCACCAGCTGCTGTCTGGACTTCACAAACACCTGCTTGCCCATTGCTACATCCATACCAGCCATGAGGTGCACTACAGTAACAGCTATACAAAATACAAATTATACATTATTACAGAATTAACAGGCAGAAACTGTGACCATTATTTTTGTTAAAAACAGTACACAATATATATTATACTAATACATGTTGTATTTTTTAAACTAATATTTTGTCATTTTAGGTTCACACTGATTGTACTGTTCTGCAGGACGACAGCAGTGTAACGCTGCTTCGTGAGCATCTTTACCTGCTGCTTCCCTGTGCTACTGAGACCCTCAAGAGATCCACCAAACTGTTGAAGGAGAGTTCCCTGGATAAACAAATCATCAAGAAGCTTAACAGTAAGACTAATGGCTGTCAACATATGAATGTCATTATAATGTTGTAACTGTTTATATTTACTGTAGTTATGTCATTGGTACTTTTCTTATTTCCATACAATCGAATTAGAAAACGTCAGGGAAGTGATTTATTTCAAGTTTTTGTTATTTAATGACCCGTGTAGGGGCATTTTCAAACATTTATACAGGTGTTTGGTTGATCAAAACTGACATCTCAGTTGATCTTATGAAAAGCACATATACACATTCAACAAATGCATTTCAAAATTTATACCTAAACCTTCTATGTTATCAGTCTGTAGTTTTCAGTTATTTTTATCAGTGAGTCTAATCCCTCTTTCTCGTCTCCCCCTGTGTCCCAGCGGTGTTGTACAACTCAGTGGCTGGCAGCCTTCTGTGCCAGGTAATGTACTCCTTGCTGCTGCTCCCGCTGAGCACAGTTCAACCCCTCCTCAGCCATTTACTGGCCTTGCTGGAGCAGCTCAATGATTTCAATAGGTTGCTGCCAGAGACAGAGCTCTTGGAGGAACAAGAACTGGGGATAGAAGCTCAGAAGACCTCTTTGGGTGAGTGGATTTTGACTTACCTGATTAATTGAAAAAAAAAGATGGCACATTTTAAATTTATGACTCTTCCTGGAAAAATATAGATGAGTTTAACAATGATGTGGGCTCTTCTCTACAGATAAAAGTGAAGAAAACCAATGCCTGGGACAGCAGCAACAGGAGGAGGAGTGCAAGTGGGCTTGGCTGTTAGACCTAGAACGGTCTGTATCGTTGGCAGTCGGCCGTTGCCTTGGTGGTATGCTGCAGGGCCCGCCGCCCTCGCTCCCGGAGAAAACGTCAGAGTTCTGGCTATCAAATATCCTGCTCAGAAACGGGCTTGAGATGGACTACGAACAGCTGGGTAGTAAAACAAACTGCTCGCCTTCCCTGCATTCACGTGTGCTAATGTTTTGACAAATAGAGACCAACTGATTGCAGTCTCATTCCCAATGTGTGACCACATTCTGTTAAAACACTCAGAAAAACTATGAAAACACATTGTTAGTTGTAAAAAAAAAAAAAGGTAAAGGCACAAGGATTTTGGTGAGACTAGTAATGTTTAAGGACCGTTAAATACGCTTTTGGTTTTTTTCACTAGAGGATAGAGGATTTAGTGAGGGGAGTAACAAACAACATTTTCCCTATCTTACTATACATGGTACACATCTTAGACATGGAAGCCACAGAGACACCCTGTTATTTAAAGTAATAGCTTTATTATGATAATGATGAAATAGACTGTAATTTCCTTAATGCTGTGTTTCATCTGTCATCCTGTGTCATCGCTTTGCCATGTAGACTCTAACATGGCGTGGGTGACTGAGGTGGTGCTCCTGGGCAGCAGCGATGCCCGGCTTGCAGAGCTGAGTCTGAATGAGGAGACCAGGACTTTACTGGAGCTGGCTCTGGGATCCTCCAGAGGAGCTGCATGTGGAATGTGGAGGAAGATGGAGGAGTATGCTCACAGCAAAGGTACTTTCACTTTTTCTGTTTGTGTGCATGCATGAATGCCTCTGTTTGAATAATTAAAATGTGAAGCTGTATTGTTTGTTCTGAGAGCAGAATGGGAGAGCGGAGGCTCTTCAGGTGACTGTTTGCTGCAGACGGTCTGTCGCTGCTGTCTGGCTGCTCTTCTGAAACACTCAGGTCTGCAGAATGAGGCCTGCTGGCAGGACAGGTTAGTAAAACAGATATTACATTAAATTAAATACCTTATAATTTATTTTGACACTCTAAAAAACTCAAAGGCACCTATTGTTGAGGACAGTTTGTCATTTTTAAAGAATATAAAGATCTGATTGAAATGTTACAGTAACATCTTTATTGCAGTGCAGCACAATGCTAATTATCCACTCCATTTCCTCCCTCTATCTCGAAACAGATACGAGCCCTGTGAGATGCTGTTAGACGTCTATGAAACAGTTTATAAAATCAGAAGCACTCTGCTGGCACATAAAAACTCTCTAAGGACGTCACAGGTGCAGGCTGCTGCCAAACAGGTAAAAAAATAATAATGTCACAATGAAATATATGAAGTGCAGTAATTTAGCGTAGGGCAAATTACAGTGAATTCTAAACTTGGAAATATGCATGGCTGTTTAAATATAATAATCACAGGAGAAAAACACTGTTGTATATATAACATATTTAATGCCTCTGCTTTTGCTCTCTTGAATTGCAGACTGTTCAATCGCCCCCAAGTCCTGATGTAGACAGGCAAGAAGCAGGGCCCTCAGTGGAGCAAGTGGGAAAGGATCATGTGCAGCCGGCAGTGGGTCAGTGTAGCCAGGAGGTGCAGGTAACGCTACCTCCCACAGCCAACCACAACCAGGAGGAGGTTGCAGAGGAGGATGCGTTTGGCAATAGTCGTATGTACCTGTCAGGTTAGAAATGCATATCTCTAATCTGCCCTCCCCCCAGAAATGTTCAGTATTCTTTGCTTTGTATTTAAAAGTTTGTAGGCAGACCCAATCAGAAGTATTTGTTTACCACAGGCACCAAAGTCTTTTTAATGTCTCTGCAGAAGTCCTCGAATCATTCATGGCCACCCGGGAAGCCATGCAAGTGCAGCAGAATGTGACAGTTTACGAGTCCTTCGGCACCTCCACCCTCCCCAGCAGCATGGAAAGCCCTGTCAGTCCGGACAGGGAGCAGGATCCCAAAACGCATTGGGAGACGCAGGGGGATTCTGAGGAGAACTTGTCTTTCCCCGCCGCCTGCCATCTGGTGGTGTCCCGCTGTCTCTTCCTCCTGCTGGGGGTTCGGCCTGCTTGGGTGGAACCTGGCGAACGGGAGAACAGTCCGGCTACAAACGCTGGAGCGAGGTAGAGTTTGTGCCGAGCCGTGTGTTTGTTTATCAGTTTTGTCTCAGAGCAGTTGTGTTTTCTGCAAGCTGTGCTTCAACTAAGTGTTCGCATCTTCCCACTTTCAGGAAATCATCAACAGAATCCTTTACAATGGCTGCTGATGGCAGAAAACAGGTTAGTGTTGTTCAGTAACAAATTGTGGACCTACACCCCCATATCAGTGCTAATGTTCTGTCTTTGTCACCTTTAGTCCGACCAATCCAAAACGTCCTTGGGATCATCCAAGAATAAAATGGGTAAGTGTAACAAGTTAATCCTACATTTAACAATGAGTGCCTTTAGTTTGAAATGTCATGCCCTTCAGTCCTGTATGATTTTCTTATTTTCTCTTATGAATATATTAGTACCACTCCGGCCAGTAGCCGATTTGCTTGGCTAAGCATAAAACCTGGCACTGTCAGAACCCCCTGTAAAACAACACATTTTTGCTTTTAGACTTTGGTTTTTGTTTAGATTGATTAATCAAGATATAACATGTCTTCTTTCCCAGAAGATTTCATTAGTGAGAGAAATCACACCCATAACAAAGTTAACACTGAATGATTAACACTCTCTTCTATACTCTGTCTGCTTCAGGCTTACCTCTGTGTTCACTGGATATCATGAAAGACGCCTGGGACCGCCTGCGACAGTGCATCAGCCCGACAGCAACCATGTCCCACAATGGCAACAACACTTTGCCGATTCTTAACCAGGTGTTCCACTTTGCATGTGGAAGCCTGATCCACTTTTCATCCTCCTCACCAACACTGCTGGCTGGACAGACGTGTAGTCAGGCAGATCCAAAGGCCATTTCGTTTGCTATACTGCAGCAACAACAGAGGGCTGAGGTGAATAGATATTTATTTTATGTGAAATTACAAACAAACCTTTAAGATTGTTACTGAGAAATTAGACCTCTTTTCCTCCAGCTATTTGTTTACCTATTACTATAACAAAATGAAATGTAATCGGCTACACAAGTAACAACTAACTACCAACATATCTTTGTTATGATCAGATGCGACTGGAGGCCTTGTGTCAGATGTCGTCCTTCTTGTCAAAGATGGAGGAAAAGAGCAGTGGGTGCACAGTTGCCCGTCAGTTTCCTGCATTGCTGCAGTCTGTGCAGCTTCAGTTCCTCTCTGGATGCTTTGCTTTGGGAACGCATATCATTGGCTCTCCCTCAGGAGCTTATTATGAGACGCAGCATTACATGGTACGTGAAGAAATCGTGCTCTCACGTTGCTTGATTAGTAAAGATGGAAAGAAAGAAAGAATTAATTAATGTTTAATCCAATCAGATGGAGAGAGGGGGAACATTCTCAGTGTATTGAATTTATTTCTTACTGTGTTGTTGTATTAATAACCCATACCTCATATCTCAATCCAGTCTGGTACACATTCAGCTTGTATGGATACGCAAAGGGAGCTACAGTCTGCAGCCCACACCTTCTTCCAGCAGGTGGTGCGTGTCCTCAGACAGAGAGTCCTGTTTGAAAAAGAACACACGGGTTTGTTTGCTCTATTGTTTTGCATCATTTTAACGTGTTTATGTTTCATTTAAACATCATTGAACCACTCCCCCTTGGCTATTATTTTCTGCAGTTTACATTTTTCTGTGCCATATTGTCTCTGCTGTACCCAGGTTCCTGTCAGCACCTTCTCCTAGCCACAATGTTTGCACTGAATTTCTGTTACCAACCAGTGGACCTGGTGCTGGTAATCAAATGTGGCATCCTGGATGTCCTGTCTGTGCTGACAAACAACAGCTGTGCTCTGATGAACCAGAGCTGGTTTGCAGCCTCTGCATCTGGATCCATGTTAATGAATGGGTCTGTCAGACTAGCTTGTACGCGCCTGCTTCAGATACTGACTGTAGCTGCAAGGTGAGAACGTGGAAGCTTTAATCGGCTGTAAAGAAGTGTGCATGACTTCTTCTACTAAATAATATGTCTAGATTTGCTTACCAAGTTCTCCCGTTTTCAGCTCCTGTGAGGATTCACTGCCTCTCGACGTGTCCCAAGCTCTAATGGAAGTGATGTGTGAGCAGCTCCAAAATGTCCTGCACACTTTCCACCAACAGCAGACAGCGGAGAGAGGAGCAGCTGAGAGAACAGATCTCGACTCCAGCAGCAAGAGCGCAAATCTAGTTGGTGTGGCAAATTTAGCTGTATTGAAGTCAATGTCAATGTAATTTAATGAAAGAGCACAGTTAAATGTATCATTTTGAAAAGACAGATGTGGCATTTGTGAAGCTATGAAATAGCCCTTGTGTGTTTTTGAGCACAGTCCTCCTGTTGGTTTATTGTTTCAGGAGTAGAAAGCAGCAAAGTGGTTGAATCTCAGCTTGCAGACTTCTTGGTGTTTCTGAGGCGTGTGCTGTCTCTACGAGTAATGAAAAGACTTTCTACTTTTGTCAAATGGATCGATCCACTCATGGCCATTATTTTGCACAAGTGCCCTTTAGGTAAAGCTCTTCAGAATAATAAATTAAAACAGTGTTGATGTGGTTTACAGTGCAGAACATTTACATATGTTCCTTGTAATTCTCTTTTCAGGATCTCCCTGCTTCCAGAACCTTCGCACTAAGCTCCTGGCGTTTCACGTTTTAGAAAGACTGTTACCTGCTTGTTCTGAGCCAGTTCAAATTCAACAGGTACAATGCAGCGTGCAGTGATTTAAAAAATGTACTGAGTTAAAGTTCATGGCAAGAAATTGTTCAGTCACAGTAACTGAAGAAGACAATGTATTCGACAATATATTCTTGATTAAAAAGACTGGCTCCCTGACATGTTCGTTAACTTGAACTTATACATTAAGATGGATAAATTGTCAATTAAGTTTTTTCTATTTTTCTGTGCCTTCTTGTAGATTGTTAAACAACTCTTTCAGCTCTTGTCTGTTTATATGTGGGATGAACCACTCACTGAGAGGAACCACGAGGAGGAGAAGGAAAAAGACACAGGGGTAAAAAAAACTTAAACAATACTATGTAACATACTTTTACTACTGTATAGCATATTGCTATTTAACGAGCATTGTAGTCTGTTTATCTTGTCAGAGGAAAAGTTGTACAAAATGTTTCTGCAACTCTGTTAACTCAAGTAATGTATTGTATTCATTCATTATTCATTGAAGTTACTGAAACCAATTTCTGTAATATAATTCCCATAAATTCTAAATGCATGATGTAAATAACCTCCTAGCCAATAATGTTTTTTTTCAGCACATGTTTTCAGACTTCGTTTAAAATATTCTGTTAGCTTAATAGGAATATCCTAAAGGAAAGTGCCTAGTCTTACTTATGGGTTTTGAAAGAGTGAATTCATGAATGTGAGAGAAATGCAGTCCTGGCAGTGATTAAACTGAAAACAGCAGGGACACTTGATAGAACAGATGGGTATGTTATCCATGGTGGGGGCAGGAGGCAAAGTCGTGAAAAAAAAGGGAAGAGAGGAAAATAAAACCAAATGATAACTAATAAGTATAACATAACAAAGAATATTACAAGAATAAAAAGCCTTGGCTATGAAAGGATTTTTGTGTTTTAGCTATTTCTGTTTGAGTAAAGAAGTTAATGTCATATATCATTTTGTTGTGTCACTGCATCTTTGTATTTTTCATTACATATATCCTCTTTATTTGCACATTGCAACATGTAATTTATTTATATATTCAGTTGATGGACAATGCTGATATAGAGTGCTAAGTGTTGTCCACCACATGTTTTGCAGAACCCTGGCAGCTACGATGAATGTATTCCCATTGGAGATTTTTCCTTTGACCCACACAAGCTGGTCTGTTGTTCTTTGGAGAGTGGGAACATCCTCTCCCATGGCTCAGGAGGGAAAGGTTACGGCCTGGCAACCACTGCCATCACCTCTGGCTGTTTCATATGGAAAGTAAGGACTGGAATCAGCTTTTTCCTCCTTTTGTGAAGAGATTTTACCACTAAAATGTGAAATAACCTGACATGAAATCAACTTCTCTTCTCAGTTCTACATTACCAAAGAGAACAGAGGCAATGAGGGCACATGTGTGGGCGTGTCACGCTGGCCAGTCAGAGATCACAACCATCACACCACCACTGATATGTGGCTGTATCGGGCTTACAGTGGCAACCTGTACCACGGAGGGGAACTGGTCCGCACACTTCCCTCTTTTACCCAGGGAGACACCATAACCTGCATCCTGGACATGGAGGCTCACACCATTTCTTTTGCTAAGAATGATAAGGTCTGATCAAATACTCAGTTGTCATGTTGAAGCTTTGTGCTAAATGACTTTTAGATTTTTTTCTACAATGTCTTGCACTTGTTTTTTTCTGCCAGGAGCCAAAGTTGGCATTTGAAAGTGTGGTTGCCTCTGAACTGTACCCGTGTGTGTTGTTCTACAGCAGCAATCCTGGAGAAAAGGTATTTCATATACTCTGCATACAGTAGGCTCAAGGGGCACTTATGTTTTTGGACCCAAACGTTTTCATTATTGATAACTACAATCCTTGACCACGGTTAGAATAAACATATCTGTGGATTGCATTAATATTAGGACCCAGGTAGAGAACAGGTAATTGTCCACACAATGAAAAAAATACCAATACTATTATTAAGTCATTTGTAAATGGTGAGAAAATGGGTTTGCATGGCTTTTCCAATTTGCTGTACTTTGTAGTGCACCAAAACTTTACCTCTGTATTTCTTTCAGGTGGCCCTGCGTGACCTGCAGATGAGGGGCATGCCCAGTAACCTACTTCCCGGAGATCCCCTCTGCAGCCCTCGGACGATGGTGCTGCTGGAGTCAACAGTGCATCTCCTCCGTCGGCTCCATCAGTGTGACACGTGGGCCTTGCACATCAACCAGTACATCCACACCCACCTGGAGCTCATTGGTTTTTTGCTGAAAGAGGACGACTTAGGATGCTTCAGTCAGGGTCAGACACACGTTAAGATTTATTTAATTTAGTCTGCTGTTTTGTTTGAAAATGAATGATTCTTAAAACCAGGCTATTGTGTGGTTGATTTTCTCCCTCTTACATTCTCCCACAGGCTTCAGCTCCACACGCTTTGAGAAAGAAGAGACTGAAAGGGACAAAGGCCTGGCTGGTGACGACACAAGGGAACTGCCAGCACATCGCCGGTCGCTGTCAGAGGCCAAACTGGCTGCTCTTTGCACTGAAGTGTGGCCAGTACTGGCTGTGATCGGAGGAGTGGACAGCGGTCTGCGGGCTGGAGGTCTGTGCTTGCACAAGCCCAGTGGACGTAGGGCTATTCTGCTCGGTGTCCTGAAAGAAGGAAGCTCCCTGGTCAAGCTCCAGTGGGAGGAGGCGGAACTCTCTGTCAGGTATTATAAAAATAGATTTATAGTTATTCCATAATGATGATTCTCATTATCCTCCATTAAACAGTTATTATATTTTTCTTGTCTTGGTCCTCTCAGCATCTTTATTACTCTGTATAATTCTTTTCTGTTAGTGTTTATTTTTCTTCTTTTGTAATTTGTCTAACATTTTACTTTATTTTCACCATTTACCCCTCTGATCTTACTTTCTTCTTGCCTCTTCTTCTTCATTCTTAAATCCATTAATCCCTGTTGAATCCGTCCTGGTGTCAATCCATGCTCTATCTGTGGGTTCTTCCCCATCCTTCGCAATAACTAAGCTCCATGAATTCTTGGTCACCCAGCGACACCCCGGCCATCTCACTGGAGCCCTGCGATGTATCCTGCTGCGACGTCAGCCGCCTCGGAGGTCTCAAGCCAACAGTGTTGTTAGATCTGATTTATTTGATGGGGCTGCTGGAGGAGCAGGGGTGGCTGGGAGCTTATCCTCCCGCCAAAAGGAAATACTCAGAGGAAAACACGGAGACACAGAGCTGTCTGGATGAAAACCTGTCAGATGAAATCGGATGGTTGACAGAAGAGGACAGGAAAAAGTGTAAGGATCAGAAGGTTGAGACAGACCCCTGCATTTCACCGCCCTCAAACAAAGATGCCTCAAAGATTGCTGACCATCAGGAGTCGACATCTCAACCCCTACCTCACCAAACATCTCAAACCTCTAAAGTTGATGCCTTTGCACTTGAACTGAGAGCAGTTAGAGTCTCATATCTTCTCATCGGAGCTCTGAAATCCCTTACTGTCATTTTTAGCTGTGAGAAGCTATCAGATATGCTTCTAGTGCCAAAACATGACCCCTCCAACTCCTCAGTGAGTCCCCTTTCCAGCCTGAACCCTGAGCAGGCTAAGGGCAGCTGCAAACAATGGGATGAGAGTGCTGAGCTGAGATCAGTGCTGCAGTATGTGGTGCAGAGCATGGTGAAGTGGGCGGTCAGGCCCTGTCCCATCAAACAGAGCGTGTCTCTATCCGACCTGGAAAGGGCTCAGGTCATGATCTACAAGGGAGCCCTGAATAGACTGCAGGAGGACAAAGAACGCAAAGGTATCTGCATTTAAAGATTTGATCTGGTATCCATTTTTGTCAGGTTACTGTAGTGCAGAGCTGGAGATGAGAAATTTGGATCAAATTATCTGATCAATTGTCTGTCTTTCAACTAATTGCAGCTCTAGTTGATATTTAAAAAAACACTTTTAACTCATGGAATATGTTGAATTCAAATTACTTGCTCATGATCTAAATACTTGACGGACTTAAATCTTGCATTGCACTTACAAAGACTTTTGAACTGACTCAGACTTATGCTCAAGGATTCTCACTGACACTATGTTGTAACCTTCATCACTCTGTTTTTCGTGCAGAATCAGGCCACAACTTGTCCTCTCAGCCCATCTCCAAGTCTTCCAGCTCTGTGTCCTTGTACAGCGCGGGTTCAGAGGGCACCGCCATCTTCGGCCAATCAAACAGAGCGTCTGCCTCATCCTCCAACACGGACTTGGCATCGTCTCTGCCAACAAACCTGCAGACGGACGGCCTTGATAATTTCAACCCTTTCCTCCCCATCAGCCTCCTCCAGTGAGTAGAAAAATATGAATTTGATTTAAGTATGCAATAATAAAAGCTTGGTACGGCTCATTAATAGACACAAACACATTAACTGGAGTCATCATTCTCATGTGACTGATTGCTACAGACCTGTATCTTTTGGCAGCGGCAGCTTGTCTGAAGTCCAGGGAATGGGTGAGTTAGGATCTGTATGAAAAGAGGAGAGTGAGGATTCTGCTTGCTCTGTCCTCAGTCTCAGCTGCAGCTCTGCCTGCTTGTTTTTCTCCTAACCCAGCCAGTGGACCTGAGTGTCAGTGTCACTCCTGTTTCGAGAAGTGAATAAACAGCTTCAGGGCTGTGTAACAAAATCAAAGTCATCCAGGGAGGAGACTTTGAGTGAGAGCTCCCAGCCAAAGTGCTCCCATAATACACAGCACATATTGTTAGCAGGCTTAAGCAAAACCTTGACATAAAAAAATACATGCTGGAATAACTGTGTCTTTTAAGCATCTTAAATCAGGTTAATTAAACCTCACCTTATAGTTTTAAGATAATATTATAAACGTTTGTTTTGGACTGAAGACTGTTAATGTAATACCTCCTGCACTGTGTTATTACTGTACATACTATATGTTCGCTCCCTCTAGGCACATGGTACTAACTCGGTTCCCCACGCTTACCGGCCTGGTTAGTGCTCCCCCCGTTCTGCACCCTTGCTTCAGCCTGGCCAGCTCTGCTTCTTGTGACGCCTTCACAGAGCAGCAGACTAGCTTCATGGAACCAGGTCCTTGCAGCACACAGGCCAGGAGCAGCCTGGGTAAGAACAGATGCAGAGACGTTAATGGTGGAAGAGCTGTAAGAAGTCAAAGTAAAGTGAAGTAGTACATAGACGGTAACAAACCTTTTCCCCATGCTGGCTCCATATGCAAACATGCTATTAATGTAATTGAAAAATCTGTCTCTTGCATGATCTTATATTTCCAGCTACTTGTCACTACTTAATCTGCAGCCCAAAACAGCATGTGTTTTGCTCTGTCATTAGACATTTATTGTTGTCACAACTATGGATTGCATGCATAACACAAGTTTGTGCACTTACATGCTTGAATGGCACCGTTTTTCTCATTGTCACTTATGTTGTTGTTATTTTTTAACATTTCTGAGAAGTACATTAAACACAGGATACATTAGGATTAACAAGCTAGTTGATTGGTAGGTGCAATCATTCATTTAAGAGAACTAAATTGAAAAGGTGTACTGTAGATAGGAGAGGTTTTTCTTTGCCAGTAGACTAATAAAACAAAATAGAAAATAAATAAAAAATAAAAACTGTTAACGTTATTTAGTTTTCTGCTATATTCCACAGCATTTACATTTTTAAAAATGTAGTCGTGTGCTTGCTTTTGTTTTCTGTTTTTCCTTTTCTCCTCAACCACCAGAACGGACACAAATGTTTGTCACCAGTCGGTTGCTAGAAATGGGATTCTCTATGAGACATATCCACTGGGCCATGGAGGCAGCAGGTACTGCTTTGTGGAGTGTGTCTGATGCCATAAAAGTTTTTTGCTTCATGTGCTTTCTATTTTAAAACATCTGTCTTTCACTGTGAGCCACAGCCGTGTAAAAAGAAAAGTATTGTTCTGTGTGGAGAAAAAAGCTTTTTCTTTGATAGAAAATATCACAGTTTTAGGATGAAGACAATGCTGTTACTAATGGTGGACATTAACTAAGATTTCAGTACAAGTTAGTTTCTGATTTTAATGCATAAATAACAAGCATCAAGATCATATTTACCATATATAGGGGGTTCAATGAGAACATTTTATTCTGCTTTTCTTCCTTTAATCTGCACGTACTGGAGCAAAGGCATTTGTTGGATGGTCATCAAATTTTCATCAGGGAAAACAAATTGAGGTTACTTGAACACAACATTTTGCAATTTCACTACATGGTGAAAGTGAACCTATTACAGATTTGTTTGTTTACGAATGGCACAGATCACATATGTATTATGAGCATGTAAGTGCATGAATATTTTCACATTTACACTCAACTCCACTTTAGCATCACTGAAAATCCCCCCCACTCACATATCACAAATTTCACAACACCCCTCATCACACACTGTATCATCAGAGCAGATGTGCCAGTCTGACCTTTAATATTACACTGTAGCGTGATCATCTGGTGGTGATGTCCGACATGAAGTAACGATGCAGCACTCCATGATCCGTCCTTTCTTTTTGAACTCTGACAGTTCAACTTCCCTGTGGTCCCCCCCAGATGTAGCTGGTGACTTGGACTCACAAACCATCGAGGTGTTGGCCAGCTGGATGCTCGAGCACCCCCTGACTGAGGAGCAGCTGGCGGGCGAGCCACCGAGAGCTGAGGGTGCTCCTGAGACCCCGTCCTCGGATGGGCCAGAGACGGTGCAGTGTCCCGAGCGCCCCACCAGTCAGCCCACTGAAAGGTCACAGATTTCAGGATCATATATGACATTTTGCAGTTGGTACTGTTTTAATTGTAAGAATACAATCAGTTTGCTCATGGGCTGCTTGTTGTTTTGTTTATAGCCTGTTGCCAGGGCTGGACTGGATAGAGAGGGAGAGCTTCTTGGACGTCCACCTGACCAGAAACAGACCTCCTCCAGCACGGCGGCGTCGTTCAGGCTCAACTCAGAGGACGTCATTTCGAAGGGCGGGTCAGAAAAACAACTTTGTAAATTGTAAAAAGGACAAAACATATTCCTGTTTCTATTACCTGACTGAAATATAATGATTAAAGACTGAAACAAACAAACACATCTTTTCAGACTTGCCATCACCAAACACCCTCCCGCAGCTGTACCAACAACACACAGCGGTGGGCGAATGGCCAGAGGTGGAGTTTCATCCGTACTGTGCTGAGGACGAGACAGAGTTGGGCTACATGGATGATCCATACCATGAGGAAACTTATGAGGATCTGCTCACCTTCAGTTTGGAGAGAGACACACTCCAGATAGTGGAGGTGACAAACAAATTATATCACTATCACTAAGGCTTCAAGACATGGACAAAACACATTTTGATTACTTTAATTAAAATATGTCATGATTTGAAATATAAAAGGACAAACGCTGTGGTCAAACATTCAGATTAACCTGTAACCAACATCACATCAGGAATTTTGTTTCATTTCCCTTCATGAGCACTCAGTAGTATCTTGTATTAATTCCTACAGACTGCACTGTACATAAGAGCTACTTTTAGACTTAATATGTTTATGTCTAAGCTTCACTTACACTATTACACTATATCATCCATTTTACCGTATAACCCTCATTTTAGGCCGGAGAAGAACACAGCCAGATGGTGAAGTGCGAGTTGTGCAACACCCTAACCTTGCAGTTCAACAATCACATAAAGCGACGTCACCCAGGTTGTGGGCAGAGTGCTGCACGAAAGGGCTACGACAGCACCGGGGCCTACGTGGACGTGTGGTTCAAAGGGGAGTGTGGCTCAAACTTTCCATTCTACCTCCTGTGCAGCTCCTGCAGGGAAAAGTATCTGGCTGCAAACCTGAGCGACACAGCTTCTAAATATGAAAGGTGAAGCAGATATATGTGAAATTATGTTTGCAGGAAATGTATGCATGCACTACAAATTGCATAGAGACCTATGTGGTTCAGCTTCCAGTTTTTAATTTAAATGTGGCCTCATAGGGCTAATGTTGGGCCTTGGCAGAGGGTTGTGCCTACTTTGTTAATGGTTTGGCCCTCCTTTTGCTTTTAGGATTAAAGGTCTGACATCTGATCTGATCGGCCAGCTAGACAGCACTTCTGATGGTAAGAAATTTTGTCAATCATTTGGTTTTCATTTAATGCATTTGTTTATAATTTTAATTGAACCTCTGTTTGCTCAGATGATTGGGAAATGAGCCACCAAGACGAGTGTGACACAGAAAAGCTGACTGGACTGGAGGACTTTGGGCTCCTGCTGAGACCCCTGGGGCTGACTGAGAAGAAGCTGGTGCCTGATGCCATTGCCTTCACTGAACCAGATCCACTTGGAGCTCGGGTTTACAGCTCTGCTGACCCAGCAAGAGCAGGAGCTCCCAAAGGTACGGAGGGCAGAGTCCTACACGGGTCCATTTTTACAAACCTGCACCTCCTTGATCCTGCAAAGCTCCGTCAAATACGGATCTACCCAGACCCGCTGATATATGATACGATTACGATATGAACAGATGTGGAAGTGAATAACAAGGAAAAGAAGTTGTAATGCAAATCTGTATATTAAGGAGCTGACACATCCTGGGTAAATTAAAAGGAAGGGGATTTTCTGCAGATACTGTATATTATGACTCCCAACAGAGTGACATAAAACCAAGCTACCATGACTATGATAAAACTTCCTACACATCTCTGAATATTAAATTGCTGATCACATCTCTTATGAACGATTAAGACTACTTGTTGTAACACATGCCCACATTCCCTCTGTTGTTGTTGGCAGCATCCATCCACAGTCAAATTTACTGCATCATGGTGACTCATCAATCATTTATCATAGCAGACGCACATACTCCAATTTGTCCCAGTGATAAAGTGAGTTTTGTTTCTTCTGAGTCTTTTCATACTGTCAGCGAGCTTTAAAATGCAAGTTTAACAAGTTGATTAGGGATTTGTCCTGTAATTAATTAACTGTGGTTTGACGTGTGTTTGTTGTCCTCACCAGGGAATGCCCTTGTTGAGCAGAAGACCTCTCTGAGCCTTGGACAGCAGGCAGTGTCACTGAGGGACTCTCACGATCGACTGAAAGCTCTGAGAAGAGTCACCTCCACAGCCCAGATTCTGCTCGCTTACAGCATGGTGATGAGAGCTCTGTCTCAGACCGCCTCTAGGTACAGTGTGTTTGAACAGAATGTGGCCTTGTTTACATATTTTTCACCACGTGATCATTGTGGTTTCAAGATTCCTCTTTTATCTCCTTCTCCAGTGCGTCAGTGTGCAGCCAGTCCAATGGATTAGAGTCCTTGGGTCTGGCAGATATTCGCATTCTGGTGCGTTTGATGACTCTGGCAGCGGGGGGCAGGGCTCACACCTGTGTGGGCAGACAGTCAGGTGTGAAGGGATCAGAACGCAACAACTCCACCTGCCTCAGCTTCCTAACCTCAGCCATCGGCAGCGTGGTGTCCCATAGCTCTACTGCATACAGACAGCTAGTGGAGATATGCACTCAGGTCAGTTATTGATAAATACTGTGTATGACCTGGATATTGTGGGTGGAAATCCTTTTATGCCTTTGTAATTTTGTTTTTTTGTGTTTATCTAATTGAAAGAAAAAGAATATCAAAAACAAATATATTGATATATAAAATACAAAAATATTAATAATAATGAATTAAAAACTGGCAATTTATCAGATGAAGTTAAAACAACAAAGCATCAGAAATTATAAATGATTCAATTACTATATATTGGATTTATCCTTGCATCAAGGGATAGTTTAATCGTGAATATATATCAACTTTGTAAAAGCAAGGAAATTAATGTAAATACTCAAATGTGAATAAATGTAATTCTACTTATACTTAACTAATGTTGCTGCTAGTTTGTGTTCTTTATTAATTTATGAGTTCATTTATGTGAATTTCCCTTAGAGGGATTAATACATTTGTCTGAATATGAATATGTTTGTCTGTAGAACCTAATGGCCGCAGCTACAGGGGTGAACATTGGGGCCATTGGTGATCCACAGCAGAGAGGTTGTCTGAACTCCAGTCTAACAGCTGCAGCACACGGAGCCCAGATGCAGAAAGACTACAACGACCAGACGCCCCCCACTTTCCTGGTCACCCAGAGTCTGGTGTCCCTGCTGACTGAGAAGGGCGTTCACTGCTACGGCCCAGACAGGACTGAACATGAGACCAATGGTGATGTTTATGAAGTAGCTGTGTTGTTATGTTTGATAAATATTTATTAGTGTCTGAATATTGTGATGTTGTTATTCATTGTAGCACTCCTCTGTTTAACCTAGATGCAGGGAACCACGGGGTGTCTTCTACGTCCTTGCCTCCTTCCCCTTTACCCCATGTGAGTGCCAGAGTGGGCCCTCTGGAGCTGGCAAATGCATTGGCAGCATGCGTTCTGTCTGCCAGGCTCACCAGTCAACACCGCCAGTGGGCAACGCAGCAGCTGGTGCAATTGCTGGCCTCCACAGGAAGGGACATCCCTAATCGTCCCCAAACATACAGCGACCTGGCCGGTGACTTGCGCAAATGTCCCCTCAAGAGGCTGGAAGGACATTACAACAAGGTGAGGGACTCTGTGTTGGTCAGTTCGGTACAAATTGTTTCAACAAACCTCATTAAAACAGAGCGGAAAATAACAGCTTTATGTTTCTGTTGACTCCGGTCATGGCTTTCGAAGACTGATGCATTATGTTTTAGGGTTTTCTGTTCATCTTGTAAACATGAAATCTGACTTGAGGGAGATAGAGAGATAGATAGAGCAGTCTCTCCTCCCTCAGGATAACAGCATGGTCGTGGTTTTTAATTATAGCCAGGGCTTTACATTTTCTATTGAAGTAATGTGTATGATCAAGTAAAAAAAATGGATTTAGACTTGAGAAATATTAAGAAATCCAACAACACCGTCATTACTGTGCACAGCAGTAGAGGTTTACAAAACATCAACAAAGAGAGAGATGATTGTAGTGATACAGGCCGTTTCCCCTCTAATCTAGTGAAGGTAGTAAAAGTATGTCTGCATTATCTCTTTTTGTTGCAGGTGGCCAGCTGCTCCTGGAGCAGTGAGCAGAGTTTGCTGGCTACATGCTCCCAAGACAAGGTGGTGCAGTTATGGAGCATCAGCCACAACACAGCAGAGTTACAGACCACCTTCTCCTGTATTACCAGGTATAACCTCCCTGATCCCTTATTGTTTATCTATCCTCTAACTCCCCAAACCTTTTTATTTGTAGGCAAAATATTTAAATAAGAAAGTCTTATATGCTTAAACTGAGAGACATCGATTTTAGCCTCTATTAAATTGTATTATTATTATTGTTTTTCTGCAGTAAGACAGACAGATCAAACAGTGAGACGCCTGGTAGATGTCATCACATGTCTCCTGTCTACTGGAGCACAGGAGGAAACTTCTTGGCTTCACTGGAAAACAAACAGATCAACATCATGACCATCAGGGGTCGGTTTATTCCTTCAATTAATTAGTATTCTATAAAAGTTTAAATTTAGACAGGCTTGTTATAATTGTGAAAACCTCATTGTTACCAAACTGAAATCTAACATAAGTCATGTTTCAAAACCTTAAAAACCCTTTTAAATAAGAATTTGTCATAAATCATTTTTCCACATGCACCCTACATAATTCATAATATTTTAAACCCTAGTTGCTGCAACCTGAATATTTCCTTTCGCTGTGCAGGCTCTCACTGTCACGTGGAGGCTCAAGTGTCCCGGGTCACAGCCCTTTGCTGGGCTCAGACCTTCAGCCTGTGGGTTCTTGAGCTGCCAGCGGGTGGTAAGAATAGACCTGCTGAAAGCCTGTTGTTGGGTCGGCTGGACGGGTCCCTCTGCTGGATCCAGGTCACGATGCAGGAAATAGAGCTGCAAGTGAAGAGCACTGAACTCACCCACTGCCACAGGAAGGAGGGTGAGGAAGCTGCTATAAACACTGTTATTACACACTATTACATACTTATTCAAATAGAATAGAACAATCGTGAACATAATCACATCACATGCACAAATATAAAGGGAAACATTACATTATAAGAGATTCAGAAAATATTTAAAATTGATTATGAACATATTGTTAAATGTGAAACAGTTTTCTCATTGAATTAAAATGTTTAAATATTGCTTTGAGGAGATGTGTTTGAATGGACACATCTGTGCTCACAAAATTTTGGTTTTGGACAGTGCCATGATAGCTGTTTCCCCTTGGTTCCAGCCTTTATGCTAAGTTAAGCCAATCAACTCTTGGCTCTAACCTTCATGTTTAGAATATATACCTGGGTGTGGTATCAATCTTGTGATCTGGTCTTGTAAAAGCAAACGTGCGTTTCTAAATGATATGAAACCATTAATGTAAAAGATTCCTCTCATTGCTTGTAGCTCCTCAATGTGTGGCCTGGCACAGTGAGGACAAACCATTTGCAGTGGGATATCCCAATGGAAAGATCCTTCTGGCCACGACTGAGACCTATGAGAATGAGCAGCCAGCAGTTCTGTCTGTCTTTCAGGTTTGTCTACAAGATTTAGTCTGGACTCATTTTAACTCTACTATGCTGAAGAGCGCTTCAAAAGAGACAAATAACTGCACCTTCTTCACACCCAACTGCATCTGTCACTCTGTTGTCTGAATAGAATAATTTGTTCTTACTGATCCTCTCCTCTTCCCCTCAATCTGCAGGACAGTGTGACTTCTCTAAAATGGGACCCCACGGGACACTTGCTGCTCTGTTTGGGCAGGTCGGAGGCGACAAAGATACTGGGACGCTCTGGTGGAACCTGGGTAACCCTGCACTCCCTCATTCACAGCAGTACCGTAAACATCGCAGAGTGGTGCCCACTCGCTGGCAGAGCACCTGAACCCAGGCTCATGATGGCTGCGTGAGTTTAAATCAAACTTTCTTCATAATCAGTCTCTGATTATTCTGCCCATTGTTTTAGACTATCACCAAAAAATCCAAAAACAAAAAACAATTGCCGTCTTCTAAAATCAGTTTTAGAGAAAGATGTACAAAGAATTAGTGAGAATCTGACTATATCGAATAATAGTTGCATGAAGGATTGTTAATTTTTTATGTGTGATCATTGTTGTCAATCCTGTTTTTATCTCCATCCTTCTACAGAGGTTGTCAGAATGGATCTGTGTATGTCTGGACACTGCCACAGGGGGGCACTGTTGTGTCTTTGTACAACCTACTGAACAACTCTCAAAGCCAAGAAAAAGACCATGATGTCAAGGTTAGTTTATGGAGCTCCTTTTACTGACCTAGTTCTACTAATATTATTAAATGAGGAAAATATTATCAAGATTTAATGCACCATCCATCAGCCATGTTATTCATAGTTCAAGCTCATTAAATCACTCGATTCTGTTCCTTTTTCCTGCAGGACAGTGCAAAGTGTGTGTTTGTTCTTCATGGACACATAACAGCCGTGAAGTCCCTCTCATTTTGCTCCAGTGGACTGACTCTGGTTTCTGGGGGGATCGGGGGGTTGCTTAACATCTGGTCCTTACAGGTCAGAAAACCAATTTCTTAGCTGAAGTCAGCACTAATCAACTTTTTAAGGATCTAAAATAAACATTTCACAAGTCTTATTTCAGGATTTCCTCTGTGTCTCTTTCAGGATGGTTCAATTTTACAAACTGTAACAGGATTGGGTTCAGTTGTTAGTACGACCTGGATACCAAGCTTGGGTATCGCTGCCTGCTTTGGGAGATCAAAGGTAATTTGGATCACTCCAAACTTATTGGAATAGTTCAACACACTTGTTTTACAGATATATACATAAGAAGATTGATTCCATTCTCATATCTGTCCATTTATGTGATTTACAGCTCGAAGTGGGTAATTTATTCTTTAATCAGTCATCTATAGAGCTCAAGACATTTGTATTTGGATAGACCAAGGTTAACTCTTCCCCCCTGTTTCTGTCTAAATGAACTACGACCTTGAAGTAGCCAAAATCTCAGTTTTCTTCATGCTCCCTGATAATAAAGTTTTGTTTCTATAACTCAGGCTTTTACGTAGTAGTCCGTTACTGAAACACTATTGAAAAAAAATGCCCAGTTGTTTTCTCTTTCCTGTTTCATTCCTAGGACGTTTTGTTGATCTGCTGCACCCCCGAATGGATGAGTCAGAATCACGTGCTACCTTCCTGTCGTATGGTTCTCAGAAGCCAGAACATCCTGGGTCTAAATCGGGCGCCTTGTTTGGCTGTGTTTCTGGAGAGGCTGCCGTTGCTGTTACAGGAGCAGTACAACCATGAGCGGGTCATTAATTAAACTTAATTTTCTGCTGATTATCCCTATCAGCAATGTTTGTGTCCATGTGAGCTTCCCCTCTGTCTAATTTCATCTTCCTTCCATCACTACAGACCCACGTGGCAGCAGGTGACCAGCTCGTCCACAGTGCCTTCCTGCAGAGCCTGGCCTCCATGGCTGTCGGTTTGTCCTTGGAGAAACACCTGTGCCGCCTCCCATGCCCTCCACACCACAGCGGCACTAACGCCAACTCCTGCCCCGCAGAGTGGAGCTGGCTCGCCACCTACGCCACCACTGTCCGCAGTGCCGAGGCTATCGCTAGCGGTACCGCTTTCCCAGAATCCTTCATTGTTTCAGAATTCCAGGAGGAGGAAGTCGGTGAAATTATTACTGCGCTGGTGAGTAGAGACAGACCTCTTTCTGCTACTGCTTTACTAGTGTGGACACCTATTGAGACACTTTTCTGTCTTTCAGGACAACAGCAAGTGGAGCTTCAGGATGGATGAACAGCTGATGTCTTGGGCAACCACCAGACCAGAGGTAACAGCTTAGTCATGTTTACAATTGTAATATATATATATATATATATATCTATATATATATAGATATATATATAAGCTATAACTTGACAAATGACAAAGGGAAAACACTCTACTAGCCAGTTAGCCAGTCGGTTGTTTTTTTCCTTTTCCACTTGCTTTGGTTTGCATTCGTCCCTCATAATGGACGATAATTCATTGCCATTCGCTGCATATTGTGAGTAAAACTTTAAATACATAACCTCATCCATCAACATCATTCTCCTCTGCATCAAGTACATTTTTATTGGCAATGATGGAGAAGACAACAACTCCCATAGTCCCATGCTGCTTCATGACGTTTTATACCCTCTTGTCTTGTAAAACACCTTGTTCAGCAACAGAGAAAACATACATATAGCTCTTTTTAATAGTTGCTTAATGAACTAGTATTTTCTTTTAGTTACAGCTGTATTTTAATTTCCATTTCACATGCTGTTTCTCTTAGGACTGGCAACAAGGAGGAAAGAGTGAGGTATACCTGTGGGGGAACGGGCGTTACGGACAGTTGGCAGGGATGGGAAACAACCTCATGATGCCAACTCTTGCACCGACTCTGTCACAGACACAACAGGTAACAACTTTTTCTCTCAGGACACAGACTTTGTCCTTCATTGCTGTGTTTTTTTTATAACATTTCTTTCTCCTTTTGTGTCCGCTTTTCACTGTCATCCAGGTTGTGTGTGGTCAGAACTGTACCTTCCTTTTACAGTCCAATGGGACTGTGTTAGCTGTCGGGGAAGGACAATATGGCAGACTGGGCCAGGGGAATTCTGATGATCTCTATGTCCCCACTATTATATTTGCTTTTCAAGGTACACTATTCATCAAGAGTCATATAACCCAAATCTGAGCTGATCTGCTTTTAGATCTTCATATTCCATTTTATTCACAGGACAAAAAAATATTTTAGTTTCAGTTACATTTGGTAGCATCCATTAATTATGATCTTTAGTTAATCTTTACTGACTTATTGTTTTGTGCACAGGGTATGTGGTAACACAGCTGGCGACGTCTTGTGGGTCCGATGGACACTCCATGGCCCTGACTGAGACCGGGGAGGTGTTCAGTTGGGGAGACGGAGATTTCGGCAAACTGGGGCACGGCAACAGCGAAAGGCAGAGGAGACCCAAACAGATAGAGGCCTTACAAGGAGAAGAGGTCGTTCAGGTAGAGCTACTGGATATTTTTGTGTTTTTATACTACAGTGTTAGAAGCATCAAGGAGGTTATTAGAAGTGAAATAATCATTTTTTTCTTTCTCTCTCTAGCTTGCTTGTGGGTTCCGGCACTCTGCCGTGGTAACAGCAGATGGGAAACTGTTCACCTTTGGCAGCGGTGAATCTGGCCGTCTGGGTCAAAGGTCAACATCCAACAAAATGCTGCCTGAACGAGTGGCAGCGCTAGAGGGATATCACGTGGGGCAGGTAAAAAATAGATCAGCATGTTTTTTATTATTAAACAAATGATTTTTTTATATTGTTGTTTCCACAGTGAAAAATAGAAGTAAAAAAAGTCACACTTTTATTAAACTAATTTAAGTTGGTGACGTTCCTCAGGTGTCATGTGGTCTCAACCACACTCTGGTGCTGTCCCAAGATGGTATGGTTGTGTGGGCATTTGGAGATGGAGACTACGGCAAATTAGGTACCGGTTCTTCTACAGCGAAATACTACCCACAGGTAAGTTAATGGTGACTAAGACTCAAACACAGGGTCCTCAAAAAACAAGGCACATTGTTCATGTAACCTGGTTACTTCCCTGGAGATTGTAGTGAGAATAACACATTCTTATTGATTTCTTTTTACATATCCATTGCTTTAACAGTTTATTTTAATGCAGTGCTTGTCCTCATGCATTTACAGGTGACTCTATAGTGCGTTGTAGATGAAATACTATGTCTGGTTGTTCCTATTTTCAGAAAGTGGAGCAGCTGTGCAACAAGGGAATTAAGAAGGTCTCTTGTGGAACTCAGTTTTCTGTGGCGTTGGCCTGTGACGGACATGTTTACACCTTTGGACAAGGTACAGCTCCATGTGTAACTGGAATTGAAGAATGTTTGAGAGTTTTCATGAATAAAAAGAGGAAAATGAAGCGTTTACTTTTTGAAATACCTCCAATTTAATATAATTGTTAAAACCCCCACTTTTTAAATTGCAAATTATTTGATTAGAAACTACTGAATTCATTATTTACTTCTAAAATGATTTGCATATTCTTGTTATAGTAAAGTAAGTCAATAATAAGTCAACAAATTTTAGTATTTTAGTCTTTGAGTTGTGGCTAATGTCATAGCATGCAACATTTCATGAAGTATACTTCACTATGATGTGATTTATGGACATGCAGTTAATGTTACTTGGCTTCTTCCTGTTTGTTCTTCAGAGCGTCTGATCGGTCTGCCGGACTCCATGCTGAAGAACAAATCCTGCCCTCAGGTGGTGCCGTCACTGGAGGGGCTCTTCATAGAAGACATTGCTGTGGGATGTGAACATGTCCTCGCTCTGTCTTCCACTGGAGACGTCTACGCCTGGGGCTGCAACAGTGAGGGACAGGTAACCGACACAATCAGATATAAATGAATACACTTGATTTCATTGCACAACACAAGCTCTCTACAGACTGCACTGTTGTCTTTTGTGTTTGCCTTCCAGCTTGGTCTTGGACACTCCAACCTATTGAAAGAGCCCACACTCATAACAGCCCTGCAAGGGAAGAACATCAGACAGATCTCTGCTGGCCGCTGCCACAGCTCAGCATGGACCACCCCCTCTACCTCGATGAAAAACTCAGGTACAGACCTGCATTATCTGAAAACAAGTATTGGAACTAATGAGCCCTGGGAGAGGATGCACATGGAACTTCTTTTTACTTAATCTCCAGGTGGCTCTGGAAATTTCCAGCTTGGCCTTCCCCAGTCAGTCCCTCCTCAGTACAACACCCTGAAAGACTGCAGCCCTGATGTCCTTAGCATGCGTCTCAGGGTCCTCTACCACTTTTCTGATCTTATGTACAAGTCCTGGAGGCTGCTCAACCTGGACTCCAAAAATCCGGTAACAATTTATTCTATCTTCTGCCTTTTTAATGCATTAAAAGAACAAAGGAAAAAAAACAAACATCAAATTCTTGCTGGTCGTAAAATAACTCCTGTTTGTTAGTCTTGTTTCCTCCACACTGTCATTCTGTCAGTGTGGCGCCTCATTCACCTCGTCTCATTTTATCACCTGTCCTTGCCTCTCTTCAGGTGTCCACTTCACGCTACAGTTCAGGGACGACAGCTATCATTCGGGGCGAGCTCCGAGGTCTCCTGTCACCCAAGGTCAACACTCTGCCTCTCGTGCGCTGCATCGGCAGAACAATGACCCAGGGCAAAACGTATGGGCCACAGATCACTGTGAAACGGATTTCCACAAGGTAAAGGTGACCATTATAATCAGCCGGTTGACCCCTGAAGACACACAGCTGTCTGTATGGTGGAAAAACAGCTGATGGAAAGGAAGGAGGGGGGGCATAACAACCTGCTGTATTCCCAGCTGGCCGCAGCTGTTGTTAAGCCCCTTTTCCACTGGTCAAAAAACCCACTAGCACTCACGTACAGCTGGCTTTTATCTGAAACGTGAATGCATACAATCAGCAAACGTGACACCCGGGTGAACGCACTCATTTGTCATTTCAAAACCAGCTAATTTCAGTGTAAAAGAGGTATTACTGAAATTTGAAGACATCTATCTGCCTCATTTGATGTTTTGCTCTCAAGTTTTCTTTAAAGCACCCTTTGAATGCAGCCATGTTTTTACATCTGTTAGTAATTGAAGATTGATGTCCCTTCTCTTACGCTCGACTTCACAGAGGTCGCTCCAGTAAGCCCATCTTTGTGCAGATCGCTAAGCAGGTAGTGAGCTTGAACCCTCTGGAGCTTCGGCTGCCGTCACGAGCCTGGAAGGTCAAGCTCATTGGAGAGGGAGCCGATGATGCCGGAGGAGTGTTTGACGACACCATCACTGAGATGTGCCAGGTAGGATGGAAACACACATAGAGAGTATACTGTAACGCAGTGTGTATATTCTAGTTTATGTACAAAGTGTTGATGATGTTGTCACCAGGAGTTGCAGTCTGGTGTGGTGGATCTCCTGATTCATACCCCCAACAGCTTTGCAGATGTGGGCAGTAACACTGACAGGTGCCTATTGTGTTTCTTCCTTTGATAAGCACCAATCAGAACTACACCCTTAAAGTACAACCTGATAATCTTAACATGTGTGTGTCCCTACAGGTTCCTGTTGAATCCAGCAGCACTATCAGAGGATCACATCGTCCAGTTTCGCTTTCTGGGAATCCTCATGGCTGTGGCCATTCGCACCAAGAAGCCTCTGGACTTGCATCTGGCCCCATTGGTGTGGAAACAGCTCTGCTCAATGCCACTGGGAGGGCCTGACCTTGAGGATGTCGACCTGCTCACCTACCGCACCCTCCAAGGCATCCTTCATCTAGAAAACAGTGGAATCACAGAGGATAATTTCCATGTGGTGAGATATTAAGCAATATGATTTATTGAGTTTATTACCATTCCTGTATATCTTCAAAGACGAAAGACACTTAAGTGACATTATAATCTCTTATTTGTTTGTATCATTCCTTCCATCCTGCATCATCTCCTGTCTGAAGATGATCCCGCTGGACTCGTTCGTGGCCCACAGTGCTGATGGAAGGCTGGTACCTGTGGTTCCTGGGGGTCAAAACATATCCCTCACCTTTGCCAACCGGACTGAATATGTGGAGAGAGCTCTGGACTACAGAGTGCATGAGATGGATTCACAGGTTTGAAGGGCTGAAGTGTTGAAGAATGATTTGGGTTTATTTAGCAGAGCTGGTAGAAATATCAGTTTATATTCTGCATGTAAACGTCTACATATTTACACATTAGGGAATACTGATATCTTTAGTATACACATAAGTTATGTACTAAGTCTACACCATGTGTCAGTTGCTCTCCGTTCACGCCGCCCTGCGTAAACCTTTGTGGTTTGCTTTGACTCTCAAGGTCAAAAGCAGCAGTAATAAAAACTGACCAGCAGCAAATCATTGAGCCAGCCTATTGATGTGCAGTATGTTTCCCTGCCAATGCACCTACAGTTTGTTTACACTGATGAAACTAACAAGGCTGAGGCGTCTGAATGCAGTGTAACTGGGACATTCACTTGTTTGCTTAAAATGCAGAAAACAAAATTATAATCATCCTCTTTTCACTGGGATGAAGAACTTGATGATATTTAATTGACAAATACACCTGTCAGTCAAAATAAAATCAATCTGAGAGAATTTTGATAATAAATTCATCGTTTAAGTAATTTTTAAGTAAAAAGTCTTAATATTTAATACTAAAATATGAACCGACAGTATGAAATATGAATATCTTTTTTTATTGTAGATTGGGTTCTGAGGAAATATGTTGGTTATTTTTATATTTTTATAAATTTTTATTTATATTTATTATTTATTTTTTATATATATTTTTTGATAAATTATTAAAGGATACATATGCTTTTTCAGTTTTCTTCCCTTTAGCATGTTCTGCAGTTAAAAAGGCCACAGTAAAGGGAGCTCGCCAACAGACAACACTGATCCTGAAGCTCATGAAACGCCTCTTCAGGAGTCACAATGCCTCACATTTGCATATGTCTGGCCTAGCAGCTAGTCTGGCTCTAACACCTCGAACAAAGCCAGGTATAGTAAAGAGCGGAGGCCGACCTTAACTACATGAGCTGGAGGTGGTTGACCAATCACAACAAAGCTGGCCAATCAGAGCAGACTGCGATTTGTCATGAAGGGGGGCTAAAAGAGCAAGGAGCTAAAACCAAGTGTTTCAGACAGACACGATGTCCACACAGGCTGTATAATAATACAGATACAGTACAACACACATGGTGTGTATTTCTCTTCCATTTTGAACATTCACTCTGCCACCAGTTTCCATTAGCGCTCACTACACAGTTGCTCCTGTTTGTTGTCTGTGTTGTTGCTGCTTTCATCTCGGTGGATGAAGAATCAAAGCTGACGCCGTTCTGTTGTGTGCAGGTGGCCGCTGTCAGAGAGGGCATGTCCACCATCATCCCGGTGCCCCTCCTCTCCCTCCTCACGGCGCTGCAGCTGGAACAGCTGGTCTGCGGCCTGCCGGAGGTCTCTGTTGAGATGCTGAAGAAGCTGGTGCGCTACCGTGACATCACCGACAGCCACCAGCTCATTGGCTGGTTTTGGCAGAGCTTGGAGGAGTTCACCAACGAGGAGAGGGTGCTGTTCCTGCGCTTCGTCTCTGGCAGGTCCAGGTTGCCGTCCAACCCGGCCGATATCGCGCAGAAGTTCCAAATCATCAAGGTTGACAGGGTAAGGTCACTGCTAAAGAGGGTAACAAGCCTCTTTATTTGAATGAATACTAAAAAAAATTCCTCCTTATCATCTCATCCAGCCCGTCAACGGCCTCCCTACGGCTCAGACCTGCTTCTTCCTGCTCCGCCTGCCCCCGTACACCAGTCAGGCCATTCTCGCCGAGCGGCTGCGTTACTCCATCCACAACTGCCCCTCCATCGACATGGACAACTACATGCTGACCCACAACACCGACCCAGTGGACAGCTCCGACACCGAGGACTGAGGCAGACAGCTGCGGCTCACAGGGTGATGAATGTATCTTCTCTCCGATGCCATGCACATTATGCACTGAACACAGAGTTTTATTGGCCAAACCTGTACGGTAGTGTACTGTTTATATGTCCGTTGGTTTCAAGACGTGTGTAGTTTTGATTTTACGACTGTGAAAGATGTAATTATCGCAGAGCTTACTCTGAATCAAAACGACAGGGATCCGGAGTAAGATTTCAAATAAATATAGGCGACTAAGCCACAATAAAGAGTTAATGTGCCTGTTTGTTTGAAAATATGTAATAATTTAATGAGCTGCCATACATAGGCAGTGTTATTGTAAAATAAAGAGTGTTTAAATAAGGATGTTGTTGTACTGTGGTCAACATTTCTGCAGTAGTTACTGCCTCCGCCAAGAGAGTTATGTGTTCGCCCGTCTGTTTGTATCTGGTTTGGTTTGAAAGCAAGATTAAGCTAAAACTACTGAACAGATTGCTGCAAAACTTGGAAGTTTGTCAGGATGCAGCATTGGTCAGGTCAATACAATATGATGCAGTTTATTGTTCCAGTGTTTCTCCAGCGTTAAAGCCCAAGACATTTAATAGTTGTGGTCAAATAAGCCACAATCAAATTTAATGTTAGAGGAATAATTTATTGGTATCTTTACTGATTTGATCAGTCAAAAACAAATCTGCCTTACCTGGAGAGCGCCTGGCAACAGGAGCCAACTGATGCTACTAAATCCTGATTGGTGCATGGAAGTACATGGCACCAGAGCCACAACCAGTTTCAAACCAGCGATAAGAGCACAGATGAATGAACACAAATAGAGAAGTAAATCATGTGGAAAAAATAATATAGTTTGTATTAAGAAGCTGATTGAGAAAAAAAGGTTTTCTGGGCCTTCTGGGCTTTTTATGACATTTCTATGTATGGCTACGCTCCACATATTAAAGCCAAACAACACACACAAATCAACAGCTGTCCTTATTACAAAGCCAGGATCTTAATGCAGCTCCCCTGAGTCCAGTGTTGTCCTGAGTCAGCAGCGCTGTTGAGTCTGCAATTTGTCTGTGCCAGTGAGAGGTGCGTCTGCTGTGACCTTATTACCCATCTGTTTTCCCCGTGTGCGGTGGCGTCGGCCAATAAGAGCTCAATTCGACCTGCAGTCAGCAGCCCTGCAGCTGAGAGAGGGAGACTTCTGCATGTAGAGACCTCGCCAGGTATATAAATATAACATCCATCCATCAGTTTGACAAGAGCACACATTCAGAAAGGAGGCAAAGATTAACCAAAAAAAAACATTGCTTCTGATATTAGTTGCAGTTTTATTATCATTACTACTACTACAATTTTTATTATTATTTTTAAATCTACTTTAGGTTTCTTTGCAAAAAAGAATATATAATAATATTAACCTGAAAAGAACCCACGCCTCCACTTTCTCTTCTTAGTCCTCAGAACTGTATACATACAGGGGCGGATCCAGGGGGGGCACTGATTGGCCCCTGTCCTGTCAGCTGCCTTTAATTTTTAATAACATTGAATTTTAATAACAATATAAACAATAAATAGGAATGTTTATATGCAATAATGTGTGGCTTTGCACAAAGCTAGAGGGCTAACAGTAAATAGGAATAATTTCAATGGGCACCTTACTGAATCAAGGATTGTGTACGGATGTTGACCATATAATTGTGGCTTCATTATTGCCCCTGGTCCAGAGAAATCCTAGATACGCCACTGTGTGGATGGAATGAGTTTGAAAGATAGCACAGAAGCATAATATGGTTTGAACAACAGGAAAAAAATTGCAGCTTATTTTGAAACAGAACTCCTTGGTGCACCTGAATCAACGCATTTCCTGTCTGAAGTTTCCAAATCATCTTAGAGGATTTTCTCTAAATCAGAAAAGAAACCTCTTCAACACTCATAAAGTCTTAAAATGTATATTTTATTAAGAGGTATGTAATATTCCTGCAGATGTAAAACCTTAAGCTTTAGTTTTCTTTATCCAATTGCAAGCAGACCCTGTTATGAATATGTAATACTTCCTATTCCCTGAGGAGGGCAGCATGGTCGCTGGGCATGGACGTTCCACCACACAACAAGTTCAAGAGAGCATCATCAACACACACACACACACACACACGCACACACACACACACACACACACACACACACACACACACACACAGATCCTATATGGTTGACAGTGCATTTCACTGTCAGCTAATCTCCGTTCCCCTGTTTCTCCTGATCAGCTCATTTGATCTGTACAAATAGACGACAACACACAGTTTGCTGTCACATTACTCCAATAACACACCTTTAACACTGACGCATGAATCTCTCTGTGTCGAGTCGATGCCAAAATAAGTGCAGCTGGTCTCAGTTTGCACCATGAAATAATTTCTGCTGCTCGCGTGTTGCTACTCTAACTAGGCCACCTATGTTTGTTTCAGCCAAGGTGCAATTCACAAGAAAAACTCTTTGCTCCATTTTACAGGGACACATGGGTTTCTCCTCATTTCAACAACTTTTTCATCCATTGCAAATCTCAGAAATTAAACTGGGAAGCTGAGCAAACAGGACTTCTGGACAATCGATGACCTGCATCATGCTGAGCCCTCTCTGAGAAATGACATGTTTGTTATTAAGTGAGCCACATGAATTAAAGCAGCCCTGTGGATACATCATTATTTAACACACTGCATGGGAGCTGAACTGCTGTGGTAGCTGTGCAGCATGCATTCATTCACAGCTCTGCCCATACTGACTGTACTTTCGCATGCACAGTGAATCTAATTAAGGAGCATGCAATTCACGAATCTCTGTTAATCCACTCTGCATCCACCACAGTGTCATCAACAGGCATTTCTTTGCATAGCACGTTTTCAACAACTTTGGCTGGAAATGGTTCTTCCCTGACTCATAACACATCCTTCCACCAAGCGCCATAATCCGTCTCGTAGTTTCATTGTACTCCTGCTTAATATCAAACAAATGCACATAGAAGCACAACCTCCTTGGCAGAGGAATGAAATCCTTCAACAATTATACATCAAATTTAAGATTAAACAATAAAAAAAATGTATTACCTTCAAATGCATGTTAAAAAAGAGCTAAAAGGTGACTGTGATTTTGGGAACATCACCTGCAGTGTGACCACAAAAAGACCAGAACTGCACCAAAAGGTTTAAAATCATAGCTTCAACTTTCTAGAGGCCAATATTTTAGATTTTATTCTTATTCCTGGTCAAATATTTTCATGCCACCAGAGAATGAGGCAGGTCTCTCCATGCTGATTGTTTAATTAGTCAAAGGAGGGTTTGACCTACATTGTCTCACCATGGTAAAACAGGGAATGGGAATGGTCACCTGATCCCCCCCCCCCCCCCCCCCTCTAAAATCAGAGAGGCTCATTTCATCTCGACGTTGAGTGGACGAGGGCTGCTGTGAAAACAAGGGCACTTGGGCATGGGTCAGTGAACCGCTGGGGTAACGTGCTGATGAGATGTGTGTCTGGGCGGCGCAGGGCTTGTTGGACTGTTCTAGCTGGCACCTTCTCTTCTCCTGTTTCAGGGCAGGCTGAGTGTGACCCATGTACCTCAGAGACATTTAAAACTCTGCTACGGTTTCAGGCAGTGATGTGATATGGACGCGCTCGCCTGCCTGCCAGTGGACAATGGATGGCAGTTGTGATACGTGTGCCGGATAACGCTGGTGAAAAGCTCTGGGTCTGATTTACAGTTTGCTCAAAGTCAGGTGAAATGAGATAGTTGCACATATTGGAGAATGCATCATTTCTTGGTGAGAATTGAGTGAAAAGATCAATATCACTCACACATCCGTTAAACATGGAGGTACTGTCGGGGTGTGTATCTCCATCACTGAGGCCGAGACACATGTCGATGAATCACCAATGATCCAAGACATTACAGATACATATGGACCGAACACTGAAGTGATACAACTCACTGCTATTGTGATGCAGTGTGATTCAACATGATCGAATTCAATGTAACAGAATGCAAAGCAAAATAATATAAAGGTGCAGGAAGACTGATTTTTAAACTTTTTACTTCACGTGTTACTCCAGTCCTGATCAAAATCAAAAGTATTTATATATATAATCACTGTGGTTGTATGGCTCCTCTGATAGAACATGTTTTGTGAAGCCACTGTGACCTTTGACCTCTGAAATCTGATCATTTAATCTATGATTCTACATAAATGTTCGTTTGAAATTCCCCCAAGGTGAACATGAGATGTTGCGTTCATAAGACCAAAAACTTTTTGTTGGCAGAGTAAGTTTTTTAATTTTATATTATTTCTTCAATTTGAGTTCCAGCACTACATAAATAAATGAAAACGATATGTATGATATAGCTTCTTATTTATCTTACAGATATAAAAGTGGTAACGATACAAGACAGGACATTCAACATCAATCTTGTTTTTTCTCTTGCAACTCCACTTCACTTCATTTGGTGGTGAAAACATTCTTATCATGCACAAACTGCATTAAAGTGCCATTATTGACATTTAAATATTTATCAGACCCTCACATGGGGCTTTTCATTGACCTTTTTATTATTCACATTTTTTGAAACTCATGTTTTGTAATTTTCTCTTGCTTCATCATTACTAAATGTTGTATCCTTCATTACCACGTCAGTATTTGGTTTGACTCAGGAGGGGCTGCAGGAGCCACCCTGCGCTGTAGATGTGGGTCCTGCTGAATGTTCTGCGGAGTGCAAAGCAGAGCATCATGGGACTTAAGGAGGATTTAAGTGGCACAAGTTGTGAACCTGGTGCGGATGCTCTGATGAATAATGCAATGGAGTCTGAAGGGAGCAACACAGTATTCTTATACTGGACCATTCTGGAATAAATCAAAAGACGACTCTAAAACACAGGTGCATCTGTTTGATTGATTCAATTTAGTTTTTTTAGCGTTAATTGTTGCTATTTATACATTTTGTTGTCGTACCTCAACAACTATAGGATGGATTGTGAAATGTTGACACACATAGCCCCCAGAGGATACTTCAACAATATTGGATTTGGAGATCACTTATAACTTTGAATCCAGCACCACCAGCAGAACTAACTTTTCCTCGGTCATAGTTTACATGAAACATCCTACTGACTGATTGTCAACTCACTAACTTCACGTCCGTCACCACTAGCAAGTGAACATTTCTGTGACTTTTTAAAGTTGGCAAAAATTGGCACTTGCATGGTAATTATGGACTTAACTTAATTTCCCATTTTATTTTGTAAAGTGTTTTCCTCAAGCTTTTCAGTAAGTTCTACTTCCTGTCATTGTTCAGTTTTCCGCAAGTTTTCTCTGCTCACCTGTTTTTAATCACCCAATCAGACGTCCTTGTATTTATACCACGTGTTTCACTTCCTGTTTGCCTTTGTTCTAGCAGTACTGCTGCCAGCTGCTTCAGCCCCTCCACCACCCCAGCAGTATATAAGTATTCACTCCCATCATATCTATGTAACCATATCTTGGGGAGTGATTGTCGGAGCCTAGACGCCAAACACTAACATGTGAGTTGTCTGACTGAATTTCAGTAAAATGTTTGAGCAGCTTAGTCTTTCTCACCAATTTCTAATATCCGTTTCTAACTAAATACGCACTGACGCTCATTGTGTCCTCTTCTACTCCAAATCCCCTTTATGGTGCATCACCCCTCGCGGCAGCCTCAGTTGTCTAATATCTCTGGCTTACAAACTTTATGCAGCGGCATGTCCATCCACCCGTTGGCTCGCGTACAGTTCATCATCAATGGCTGGGGCTTTACCTCCCGTGGTGGGCAGCCAAATCTGGCCTGCCACTCCCAGAGGTTTGAAGCCAACTGCAAACAACGGAGAGCTTTCATTTTCAATGAGCTGTTGCGCAACAACATCTGGGAAAGGGACCTTGAGGGACGAGCTTCTGCTGTGATTACATCAACAAACCAGCAATCCCCTCCTCTCTCCAACCCCCCCAACCCTCTCTTTGGAATCCTATTTTTTGATTTGGAGCCAGGAACAAGAATTTCTTTCACCCGCCACCCTCCCTTTTTTATTTATTTATTTGCTAATGATGTTGAAATCGGGAATCATTTTGTATTCTCAGTAATCATGACCATCTGGTGTTCGCCATCTGGCCGTGTTGTTTTGTGATCGGCTTGACCATGATCATAAGTAAAAAATAACATATAACTGTGCAAGCTTGGTTAAACTGAGCAATCTTAGCGGAATGAGCGATGTTCAGATATTTCCAAGCACAGGAGGTGAAATATAACTGAAAAACGTTTGCATTTTTGGATGTAAAACAGGTTATAGCAGAATTAACGAGGCAATGCTTTTATGCTCTACAGATAATTATCTGGTGTTGAATTTGAGACAACTCTGAGATAAGTATTCTGGGATTACACAAATGTATACGTTTCCACCATTAACACAAGAAACACGAGTGTGCATGCTGTAGGTGGGGGCAGAGAGATGATGATACAGGAGAAAATGAGGCTGGTTAGGGACCTAGTTAAGCTTCCTCTGAGCTTAAAATGCTAAACGATGTAGGCCTTTGTCACGCAGCACAAACTCCGCACCTGGGATAATGCACATGTTGCACAGACTCACAAACACTGTTACACACTTACATGTCTGCGTGACTCATACTTCCACACTCTGCTGTCAAGCAGCGCGCTCCAGCTGCCAAACTGTGTCTGCAGCGTAATCACAAAGACCAAAATAGCCACGTCTCACCTTTTCTTGTGATTTATATTCTTGTGAAGTCTACATCCATACATTTCTCCCTCAGGTTAATTACCTGGAAGATTTCTTCTCCTTGTGAGAACAATATACGATCATTGATTTCTTTTTTACATCCTAAGACCCATAATCATAGATTAAATTAATGAAAAAAAAACTCTTGGAATCCCACTGACAGTGAAGGTAAGACGGGCACAAACGTGCAATAGAAATGAACATAAAGTCTGAAGAAGAAAAGCAAATTAGAGAATCACCACAGAGGAAAACATGGTGAAAAAAAGATTCTCAGATTATGTATTTCCACTTTGCATGAAATGAATATTGAAGCCTCTGACTGGGAGGAGGCAGCAGAGTGCTGCAATGCAGTCTGTGCGTGTGCAGACAGTGTATGTGACAAAACGTCAGAGGACATATACTGCCTCGATATACATGCATGTGAAACGCAGCCTCCTCTGGGGAACAAGAATGTGAAAAACTGTTTACTCTAATTTCAGTTAATTCCAGATAACAACTCAGTGTCACCAAATAATACCTTAATGGTAGAAGCCTGTCTGCTGGGCTGAAACCACATTGCTTGTAAAAGCTAATGGTTTAATCAAAAGCTAAACAAAAGAGACTTGTCTCGTGTATACAGAAGCATCTGAAGCGGATGAAGGGGTCTCTGGTAAATACTGGTGCAGAGCGCACAAGTGGCTGCTGCATTGGGGACATTAGTCTGAAGAGCAGGAGAGAGCGGTGATGGTCGAGGGGGCTTGAGATGGGCTGTAGATTCACTTGAGAGTGCTGTTAATACAATTCTGTACATGTGCATGTGCATAGACAGGCATGCAAGAATGTAGGGAGAGCAAATGGATACAAATACATAGAGATGTTCCAATACCAGAATTGGAAATGCCTCAGATACTAATGCCAGGTCAGGAGTATGCAAATCTATGTACCACTACCACGTCTTTAAAGTAGTAGTTTCACCAAGATAAAACGTTTTTCTTTTTCCATCCTGCTCACACTGTTGGAGAGCTGATGATACTGTATATTGGGCCAGACACACACTTTATTCTGTGGATTACATCATTTTCTGGGATGATGCGCTAATTGAACTTTAAATTATTTGAATTCATGACTACACATAGGCTCCTACGCTGTATGTTAGAGATCCGGGAGAATTCAATTTGCAAACCTGACCTACATAAAAGTCCTTATATGCTGACATCAAAGCCTTGAAGATTATATTTTAAGCAGCGCCTGTGATTTATCTTCGGCTTCTTGGTTAACTGCAATATTAATCATGCAGCCAACTGTGCCTGGTTTATTATCTAAAAAAACCTGCAAATACAACAAAGTCTCCTCGTGCCTGTGACGTTCACGTTGAACAAGATAAAGAAAAGAATTCTCACGTTGCATGAATGGGGATTTTATTTCAGTTACACTCTGTTATTAGAATTGTTCAAGGTTCAAGGACAATTGCATTTTAGTATTTGGTCCATTGGTTTTATAACACCGTCTTGTCAGTCCAGACTGAATTTAACTAGATTAGTGTGAATATAAATTATTAATAGTATTTGTTTGTTAAGGAGGATGATCCCAGAGATTAATCAGGTGGTTTGTGTCCTTTCTTTGCACTTGAGCTGTCTGTGATCAACTCTTACCCTCCAGTGCCGCTGTGAGTGATGTGGGTACTGTTCTAGCATTACACACAAAGTGTCGGGTGCGCTTGTAAATGCACCCCAGTTAGAAGACAGAGAGAAGTGGCACTGAGAAACGTGAGAGCCTCTGCCAACCTTTCCTGAATGAGTCTACATTCGAGCTTAACCTGCACACAATGACACCTACACAGATAATTATCCCTAATGCAAATTAGGATTTCAACATGTAATGCATTATGTAAAGTGTTGTTTTACACTAGTGTTAATTCTTAAATGTAACGATGGACATATACTGCATCTGACAGATACAGTAGCATGTGTGCAACTGTAATATGTGAACCCACTGGGGAGAGCTAACAAGGAAACACTTCTCCCTCATTTATCATTGAGAAGTGGATTTACTGCACAGCTCTGTCATGTCTGGGTAACAAGGTAGAGGACATGATTAATTCAAATCGTTACATGTTCATATATGAAACAAATCATGTGGACATTTAAAATTACTTTTTTCTTATAATTAAGATGCTGTATAATATTGAGAACTGGCTGATGAAAGTATACCATATGGAATTTTATGAAAATTCATGATTACAAGCATAGAGTTGACACTCTGTGGTCCCTGGGGATATCCATATGTTATGTATATATATGTATATACACACGGTGGCCCTAAAGCTGAAAATGTGAATTTAGATTTGAGAGTAGATTTCTTGTGAAAATACATTCTTTCTCATGTGGATGTTGTTGTTATGATGCTTGAAATGGATTTACCAAAGTCCTGGGTCAAAAAAAGTAGTGAAATAATTGTATTAAATATCACATAAATGTGGAATTACACAATAATCTCATACATTCACATTAATATATACACATGATATAATATGTATACAATAGCATATACACATTATCCTGAAATTGAAATAATTCAAAACTAGCAGTAGGAATAAAATAATACATCGCTCTCGGTAAAAACCCTGAATCATCATGAAGCTTTTTTTTATAGAATAAAATAAATAACAGTGAAAGAATTGCATAATGAGATGAAACAAGGGGAATGGTACATGGCTGACCTCCAGGGCTAAGTACGCTGGCAGAGAGAAGGAAGGGGGGGGGGGACTGGAAGCTTTACCAGCTGTTCACCACGTGTTGCACCGGCTACATTATTAGTATGATGATGATGGAGTCAGAACATATATTGAGACTTGTTTTTCTTTGAGTTTCGATTATGGCTGCAAAACAATGATGGACAGCATGCACGTGAAGATGATAATGCATGCGTGTGTTTGTTCATGTAGCAACGTGTGCACGCTTGTATATTTGTATGCTGCCTTCAATTAAGGCAATGTTGGGGCTTATCAATCACGATGGTGCTCGTCCCCCTGTGCGTGTGGTGGGCGGCTCGGTCACATGTCCCATACAGCTGCTGTTTACCTTTGCTGCAGTGGCGAGGGCAGGACGTTACGTCGGGTCGATGGTGAGTTTTCATGATTTCATCATTTTGCCCTGGGATTAAAATGTACAGCATCTAAAAGAAGATTTCTGTGGATACACATGCGCAGGCATAGGATAAACAGGAGGAGACACGTGACAGCTGTGTCATTCTTGATTAGTGGGGGACGTCACCGTGACCTTTCCATGAACTATAAAGGCGGGAAGAGCGAGAACCTTCTGCCCTGACGTCTATAAAGGTGAAAAGTTGAGAGCAATCCATCAGTGGCTGTTATGTTCTGGCTCCAAAAATTCATTTTCTTGAAAGCTTCTTCATGGCTACATCGGTCAGTGGCGGGACACTGTCAGCTTCCCGACTCCCGAAATATGGCGACAGTTTGTACCCGCTCAGCTGGAGCCTCTCAATATTGATAGCTTTCTGTCAGAGGGGTTACGGCTGCAGAGCCAAAGGTTTTTTTTTCACGTGATGCATGACTGTGTGATGTAAGTAGGTGGACGGACTCTGAGTCATCCAAAGTCTGTGTCAGCCAAGCAGATTTATTGCCGGCTTGTAAGCGGGAGCAATGAAAGATGGGGAGAAGGAACATACACTGTCTTCAAATGTGTGTGTGTGTGTGGGGGGGGGGGGTTAATTTAATCTTATTTATCTTCATGCATTGTTTTCCAGAACCTACAGCTTTGTCCGTGTCACATGAAGAGAGGAACAGATACTTACAGGTCCTCATTAGTTAGTTTGAGCCTCAACTCTAAAGTCAAGCAGATTGATGATCAACAGGACTGTCGCTTTATTCCAGCGAAAAGATTAAAGCAATTTCCATAATCCATCAAATGCTGTAAACATGGACTGACAGCTTTGTTGCAGAGCCAGAGAAAAGTTTGCAGCAACTCACAGAGTCAGACACTTTCTGAGCTGAGCACCAAAAACAAGCACACATAGAAAATAAGGAGATTTTTATAGCTTAAGTTCTATAGGTGGATGTGTATGGTCTTTTTTTATTGTTTTCATGGTTCAAAGAGATTGAAGGGTTTCAAAAGAATTTCATTAGTCATTATTGTTTCCAGAATCTCTTTGAGGGCCACTTCCTCCAGAACATTTATTAAAAATGTGAATTATATTCAACAAGGAGATCCTGTTTTCACCCGTTTGTTTCTGTTTGTCAGCAGGATTAAGCAAAAAGCAAAATCAACGAATTTCCTTCGGTGGAACAATGGGCCGTGGGCCAAGACAGAATCCAAAACATTTTGGGGCCCATCCGGCCAGAACAGGCAGGTGTATGAGTTATTTACCACTTTCTCTAACATTATGAGATAAGGGCATTTTTCAACATTTGGACCTTGATTAAAAAAATAATAATTTGTTTTTAAACACAAAAAAATCAAATTGGGCAGAAGATTGTGAGGTTTGGGATGGAGTGGAGAAACCACTGAAAACAGCATTGGATTCCAATTTCCCGCTCTCTGTCAAATTTGAACAAAATATTTACGGACGACTCAGCCCTGCTTGTCTCTGCCAAATCCTGAGAAACAATATCTGAACCTCCGGCATCGCTGGATATTTTTACTATCTTCACCAGCCAATTGTTTACTTTGGGTCTCTGCCACCTTGTCCTGTCCAGGTACTGTATAATCAGCGGAGAGTTTCTGCCCACATGTTTTATGAATATTGTTTCGCTTTGCCAGGAAACCAATATTTATCCTGTGACCTCTCGGTCAGACGATGGCAACAACGCTGATATTTTCCGGAGCGCTGCATTAGATCAGATACAGTTCATGTTTGCTGCAGTGATGGATCTTTCACATTAATCCACATCAATGACACAGTAGGAGATAATCACTGATAATATGATCAAATTTGATAAATAAAACCCACTTTAACACTTCAGGGACAAACCAGACAAACTCAGCAGGTGTGATGAACAAATAAAGTCAATGATACATTTACATAAATAAACACTAAGTTAATAAAATGATATTGAACTACAAACTGCAGATGAGATCAGATGTCATTTCCATAATTCATTTCCTTTGAAGTGATTCCATCTCATTCTTGTGGGAATAGTTTTAGAGTTGTGTACTGTGACAGTAAAGTCAATGATACAGTGATCCAGGGACTGGTTAGCATGGTTCTCTATGGATTGTGGTTAAAATACAAAACAGGATTTATTTTCCTATCAATGGCCCAATACATACAAAATAGACATCACACACAGATGTTTACTGATGTTATAAAACACATGAGAATCTGGGTCATTTTCTACTTCTATAGAAATGTACTTTTAGGTCAGAGTCTTTCCCCCTGTTAAATCCTCAATATTTAAGGAGGGTGAGACGAGCAGAATAATATAAAAAAGACTAACAACTGTTCTCTCATCCTCTGGGGAAATAAGAGTTGCCGGAGATGAGGCACGAGAGGAGCTCTGACACCTCGAGCCAACACTTGAAGTTAACGGAGTCATGCTGAAGTGTTGCTGGTTAAATGTTGGGTCTACTGATGTCAAGCCTGATGAGCTAAGTGAGCCATTAGTGATAGATTCATTAGCCTGGGATCGAACTGGGGCACCTTGCCATTGTGGACCTGTTAATTATTCATAGGGAAGAGCTCAAAGGACTTAGACCTGGATTTAAAGCTTTGTCCTGGGCCTCTGTTGACCCTAATGAATGCTGAAAGAAAGAGATGCAATGTAAACCTCAGGCCCTATATGTCACCATAAAATAACATATCCCCTTACATATTCATGTAGTCAAGCTAAGGTGATTAGCATCAATACATTACCTTGTTTACTCAGAACTATAAACCTACCCTACAACCTGTGTTTTACTGGAGCCTAAGCATCTTGCTAAAGGGCACTTTGGTAATGCCGTGGTGCAGTTGTTCACAATTTAATTTCAACCAGTCTGATTAATTAACTAGCAAATAAATCACACGTTTAATCAGGAGTGACACCACACACTTAAAAAACTTGATTCCCAGTGATCAATGAAACATGACGAGATTGTGTCAGTGAGCAGCAGCTTCTTATCTCACTTTCAGTCACAGAGCATCATGAATATTGCATCAGTTTGTGCTGCTGTCGCAATCTAAGCCAATTCAGTGCGTCAGTGACGGATACTGTGTCATGTAAAAACGCAAATTAAAGACGTTTTAGGTGAACAAGTACCATTGCTTTATAGCAATAGAAAAATCCACAATAAGAGGAGGGGGGGGGGGGTATTTAAATTTGTTCAATACTCAATGGTCAAATCAATTGTAAGATTGTTAGAAGATTGTCTTTACTGACAAATGGATAAGTATCTTTATTTCTATATGAATATGTTGAGTATTTTGGTCTTTGAACTTAAGAGTGGAAGACCTCATGGGTCCTAATGAAGCAAAACTGAATTCCTTAAGGTCCTGGATAATGTGAATTGTTCATGGTTAAGGTTAGAGACACCTAAGAGAAACCTCAGGGGTAAGCATTTAGTAGTGATGGTTAATGTTAGGGTAAGGGACTAGGGAGTGCATTGCACCTGTTATAAGTAATGTTAAAGTCTTGTTCCCATACTGCAGTGTATCTGTGTGTATAAAGAAAGGGCCACATAATAAAGCTATTAAGTTGAAGCCAATCCTGAGACAGATCGGCCACATTACTGTAAAATCATTAGCTCCTTAGTAACTTCTCTGAAACGACACTAAATTATCCCCAGTGGACATGTCTCCACTGTGTTTCTGTCAGGAGTTGGAGATTGTGCACATGACTAACAGGCCTTTTCTCACTGCGGATATTTTGACATGTCAGAGCAGGAAAAGCATAGGTGTGATTAATAATCTCAGCAACCGACCGAAGTGTCCAAGGTAGCCCTGCCAATCAGCCAGCATGCAGAGCAGCAGGACCCTGGGACGGGCTCAGACACCGGAACTAATGTTATAAGCTGCAAATGTGTCAGACGATGCAAAATGGCCACTGCAGGAACAGTCTATGACCTGCTATTATTTAACCTTTGTACTACAGCATTTAATCTGTCTGTGCTTGTTTTTAGCGACACACTCTTGACCATTATATTTGACATTGTACTGTAAAGTCAACCCAAGATTTCAAGTTGTAAATCCCTTTAATCATATAATTCATATAATAAAAACCATTATTATTCTTTCATAATCATGCAACACGTATTTCTGAATGCGACAGGAGGAGGCTCATCATACATTTCATTTTATCGACGATGAAACTATCAATTCATTTAACGGGACCTCTCTGTTCCAGGCGACACTGTGACACACACACACTGGCGTCTTCATGAGGATTTGCCGACCCTAAACATAATCATACGATTGGTGGAGCTTGTTGGGGACAGCTTGGGATTAAGCTCTGCCGGAGGGGCTGAATTCAAGACAAGAAAGTTCAGAGATTAAGAGACTCTGTCGATGTGAAATGACCCTGACTGCTCCTTGACCACCTCTAAGCTCGCAACCTCTTCACCTTCATCACAGCTGTGTTCTCACAACACGCCGATCTGCTCTGTAACAGATGCAGTTAACTGGTGCTGCTGAGACATTTCACACAAACACACGCTGCACTTAGTGACCAGTGAAATTCTAATCACACAGGCACATTCACCACGCTGCATGTTTTTCAATGCTTCCCCTTTGTTTACCCTTTTTGTAAAATTTTGTAAAAAGTATAATCAAGCCTGAACACTGTCATTCTGCCAAGGTGAAAGCACTGTATGTGGTAAATGGGCAGAGCTGCAGGGAGCCTTGTTCTTTTGGGTGATTTAACCTTGCTGAGGCAGCAAGACGAAAACACCAGGAAGCCTCACGGCCATGACAGAGAATGAAAGAGGGCTGAGAGATGCAGGGGTTGGGGTTTAGGGAGGACAGCCGGAGAGGTAACAGGAGGATAAAAAGGGGAGGGCTGGCGTCACTTTTAAAAAACATGTGTTGAAAGAAGAGTATAGTCAGCGAGGAGGCTCAGTGTTTTCACAGAAAAACGAAGGATAAAGCAGAAGACGGATGAGAGGAGAGGCGACGTCACAGGTTACGTATTTGCGGCAGGTTCTGCAGAGTAACCCTTCACTTCATTTCCCCAGCCTTGGACTAGGAACACATCGTATCCTCTTACCCTAAAACGTTCTGAATTCATCTAAAATAATTCCCTCCTCTTGTTCCCTGCCCCAAATGCAGACAGACGCAAACATATGCCCATGCACACACACACACACACAAATACACACACACATGGGCGCACACTCGTCTGTCTGCAGCTGGCTGTGGCCTGCGCTGTCTGGGAGCTAGAGTACTTCAGATCACCATGGATTACTACGGGATTTTCCCAACAGCCTCTAAAATCTCTGGCTTTCAAAGTTTAGGCGATTTGACTTTTTGGAGCCATAATTAACATTTGGATTCCTCTCATACTCAGCCAGCCATGACGTAGCCATTGTTCCACTCGGGGGTTTCAACTCCCTCGTGGCATGGCAGACGTGAATGACCAGCATTTCTGAAATGAACCATGGATTATTCATTTAGCCTAAAAAATAAGAAAAGTCACTCTATAATCATGAGGGAATACTGAATCTACAGACTGCAGGTCCAGCCACTTTTAGGTAGAATCATGCCTTAGAGAGAAAGGACAAACTAACACACACGATATTCAAGACCTGAAATCTGCACCCTCACTAACTCAGCTGTTGACTATCCAGGATTCAAGATTATTGTCTATATACAGAAGGTGGAGTACATTTGAAATTTTAATTCAACAAGATTTTTTTCCTGAGGATGGAGAGTATGTAGGTTGTATGTATCACAGTCCTTGGTGTGTATGGTATGTGCACACCACAGTCTCTAAAGGTGTGTGTGACAGTCTTCGGTATGTCGGAGGTAATGATGCAGTCAGCGAGGCAGTACTAAGATGTGAGAGGTCCCAGAATCAGGTTCTCATTTTAATAATTCATTCACATTGTTTAAAGTAAAAGACTTAAAGGGATAGTTCACCCAAAAATGAAAATTCACTCATTATCTACCCACCACTATGCTGATGGAGGGATGGGTGATATCCTGTTATCCTCCTCTGGAGCCGTGTTCGCACAGACATGGTGTAAATGATGCAGTTTCAAGTTTAATTTGAATGTTGGGCTTCAGACACACGGATGAAACAGTATGGAGGCATTTCATGATATTCTTCTGTTGTTTTTTTATATATGATGAAGTGTTCTCGATTTACTTCAATTGTATTGGATTTGGGTGCAGCGGTTTTTACCCCTGAAATATAAGCTAATGAGTCCCCTCCTCTGCTGCTACAGACCACCAGCCCCCTTCTCATTCAATGTTTATTAATAACATGTATCACATGTCCAAATTACACCAGATTCAACTCTGTCGCTAAGGTGAACGGTTTTCGAGATGCATAAACCACAATCAGTCAGAAAGAGATTTCTGGAACTAGTAGAAAGACAGTGAGAATAGGAAAAGCCATTTTTCTTTCCTGATTGCTGCACAAAATTGCTTCCAAAGATTCAGAGAGGTAAGAAACATACAGTATGTTCGCCTCTGACTGAGCCAGAAACAGAAAACTGAAATGGGCAATCACGGATGCATTAGCAGGAGCACTTTGAAAACACATCTGGGTGGGTTAGAGTAAAGGAACAGTGTAAAGGTGGAAAATGCTGTGTTCCTTATATCTTCGATGTGTAAGTCAAGTCACAGCTCTCATTTCTTTACCTTCTCCTATTTCAGCTCAGCTGGTATCAACTCCGTTCTGACAAATCATGTTTCCTATAGGTTATCAAACATCTGGTCCTCGTGGAGCAGAAAAGACGATGGGATGACAGCGAAAGCAAACTTCGGAGGAACAGACAGTTGAACAAATCAACGCTGCTGAACACACAGTGGAATAACCTGTGACAGCCACAAGAGGATCTCCATCACATTCTTGTTTGGTTTTCATTATGACCAGTTTCTGAAAGGAAAAAACAACAAAGCAACTTTCATATATTAGACGGGAAACCTGAAATCATTTGTCTATAGGGTCATTCAAGCACTATGTTTGAATCTGCAAGAAGATCTACACACACACACACACACACATACTGATCAATCCTTTGCTCAGTAAGGCTCGGACACTCCTCCATGACTGTTCTGAAAGACGCCACCCGTCAAGGGATCAACGGACGTCAGTAAATCCATTACTAAAAATACTTGCCAATCCTTTGGGATTACTATGCTTAGCAAGTGGACACTGTGTATACCACAAATCTGGAATTAGGCAGTGAAATCACCTGATCCACCATCCAGGCACATGTGACCCTGCAGGGGAAAAGGTGCCTCTACCTGGGCCACTCCAGGTGACCTGCATCATATGTGACGGTCCACTTCGATTAGCTCCCCCGTGGTGTGAGGTTTGTGTGTGTACACAGTTTGTCGAGCCTTTGAGAAAACCTCTTAAATGATTCAACTTGCAATTGGCCTCAATTATTAGCCCTCCAAGCTAATCGTGATCAGGTGCTGGGTCACATTGTTGAAGTGATGCTATGTTGTAGCCACATTAGGCAGGGACTAACTGTGGCTGTGTCTTTTTTATGATAACAATTGTTTGAGGACGTTTCTCAGCAACATTCACTAATTTCAGCATCTACTCTCATACGTTGGTTTTCTTAGTTGTCTATAGGGAACTGAATATAATATAAAAATGTAGTTTGATGATAATAATACTAATTTGTGTTTTCCGACATCCAAATCATCAAATGATGAATCCATTAATGAATAAATATTTATCAGATTAATCAATTATGAAAATAATTGTCGATTCTGTCCCACAATACATTGTATGAGTAAACCAGTATGTGTGTATGGGTCAGGCACCGGCCACAGCTGAACCAGGCTTCTACAAAACTGACAGGACTGTTACAAAAAACCTCTCTCGCTCTGAGGGATGCAAAATCTCTTCCTTACGTGGTGTTGATAATTGTCAGAATTCATGGATATGAGCTTAAAGGTTAAGTGCAGCTGCAGCCTCATAGCTAATAATCTGCAGAGGTTAAACAAGCGCTCAGCTGTGTGGATCTAATTATGATATGGTAATGCCAACTGTCACATTACCCTCGCAAACATGTCACCGCTTAACTGATTTGATTGCGGCGTTAAGTCCCACCCCTCTGTCCTGTTGTAAGACGCAGCGCATGTGGATGAAAGCGTTTTCTTCTAACTTTTTTATGCTGTATCAGGATCCCAACAATCAACTAGTAGGGATTCTTCTGTTCAAATTCATAGGTCATAGCTAGAGTGACACAATGGGATGCCGTTCCTTTGTCTATTCAGAAATTGGGTATCTCGTTTAGATCTTTATGATGCTATACCCCATCTTTTTATGATAATCATCTTTTTGATTGAGCCTCCGGATGCTTTCATTCGCTCAGGCCCTTTGTTAATTAAGTCAACCTTGTTCTCCGCTGGTCACCGTCCAACGGCTCGGCATCATCCCTGAGTTCCATGATACCCTGATAGTCGCTGCTGGAGAGGGACCAAAGCTCGCAATCCTATTACAACACTACCATCTTCCCCAGCCCCAATCATGGTTTAGTTAAAGTACATGAGTCCAAAGAGGACAAGTGAATTAGTAGTCATGTCTGGGCCCGGGAGGTGGAAGATTTGTATTTTTAATTTGTGTCCGCTATTGATCTTTGTCTCAGGTGATTTACAAGAGAGGAAATGTTAACATGCAACATTCACCATATTATGAGTGTGATAAAAAAAAAAAAACTAATAAACCAACAGAACAGATTTATTCAATTTAAAGAAATAATGAAATGATTTTTTTTACTTGTTGTGACTACAAGATTTGCACTACATTCTGCCTTAAAGATATTGAGACCAGAAATATTGTCTCTTGAAGGAGAAACTATACATTGAATGACTTGCAGAAAATGAAAAGGGGTCAAGGGGGGGGCATTGTAACATTATGCCTCCATCCTTTAGCGGGCTGATGCTATTTGTGGCATAAGAAATGGCTGGCAGTGCAGGAGTATGTAATGTTTCATGTCCAGATGAGGTATTGACTGTAAGGGGAGATGACTGGATGTAATCTTAGAGACACAATGCAATATCAGCGGAGCCAATGGGACCATCAGAAGAATCAGGAACTCATTACTTTACCCAGCAGAAGGGAGCAGGACATTGGGGCTGAATGTTCTTTTCTGGATATTCTGTATTATATTGTGAGGCAGGATTAAGACCCAGCCGCTTAAACCTGATCAACATACAGTTTATTCAAGTGTTAGATGTAAATACGCAAAATGTATGAGATTAGAAATCCCAGGCATCCACTGACTATGATGAAAAATGTGTTTGAGGAAACAGCGTCGTAATTAAGGTCATCACACCCTGTGGTTACTTGTTCAGGGGTGATCCTGAAGTATCAGACGTACTTAACACACGAGGAACCAATGAAGAGAATTGGCCAAATCAAAATAAAGCTTTACCATCTCCTGTGACGCACGTCCTCTACCCTGTACGGTTGTTCTTGTTGTTTATTCCCAGACATGTGAATGGGCCATCTGGCACTTGCACTTTGTTCAATATCAGTATTACTTTAAGCCATAAATCTTATGCAACATTTTTGTTCTATCTCAGTACCCCCCCTCCCTGCCCTATTAACTGTGTAATTGAAGTTACACAAGCCCTGTGTAGGGGAAACAGTTGGCATGCAAGCTAATCCAACTCAACACAAACCCAGCTGAGGGAGAAAACACACACACACACACACACACACACACACACACACACACACACACACACACACACACACACACACACACACCACACACACAAAAAGTCAAGGAATGTCTGTTTTAATTAGAATAACATTCGGATCATTACATAATAATCCACTGCCAAACATGCAAAATATCCAAGCTAATGTCTGTGCGCAGCCAGCTGCTGTTTTGTGCAGCCACGAAAAGACAGAGTGCACGCGTGGGTTCGGCGTGGGTCTGTCATGCCACAGTGTAGAAAGAGGCACAGCAGCATTACTCACTGGTGCTCTCTGACTTCACAATTTAATCAGAATCACAGTTATTGCCAAGTAGGTTTTTAACATACATGGAATGTGCATGAAAAAAATATTAAGTAGAAAAGACTTCAGGGAAATATAAATACTTTTGTGTAAAGAGAAATAGACAAGATATCTAATGTGCCAGAGCAATGACTGGAAAGCTATGCAATAAAATTATATATACTAAGAATAAGGATAAGTAATAAGTCAAAAAAATATAAATACAAAAAATATGTATTTATGTATGTATAAATATATCTTCCGTTTGGTTTTGGGCCTGAGTTAATTTCACTTCCTGTTTTATTTTGTAGTTATCTGTGTTTCTCATTTCAGATCTGTTCACTTCCTTCCCTCTCTTCCTGATTAGCTTCCCACGTGTTAGGCCTCACCTGTGTGTTAAGTGTGTTTGTCTGTTCTGAACCAGTCTCACCTGTCTGTGAGTTTTCTGTCAGTGTGTCAGTGCCAAAGTGTTTTGACCTTTGCCTCTATGTTTTGGATACCTCTGCCTGACCTGTTCACCACATACACGGTGAGTCAAATTAAAGACTTAGACTTAGAATTTTGGAACTGTCCCCATGTGGGTCCTCTTCTGTGATCAGTCTTGACATAAAATGTACTATCAGCAAATTATTCTTTAAGTATTACAAGTACAAGGACTCAATAGAGAAATGTGATATTATTCATACTAATACATACATGAGAAGCAGTTTTCATAGTGAAGTTCATTTTTATGACCTCCACCAATGAGGTTATGTTTTTGTCTGGTGTTTTTTTGTTTGTTGGCAAAATTATTCAAAAACCTTTTCCATTAAATTTTGCTTTGCTTTTCAAAATTTCCGTTGACTTCTCAGAATAATTAAATGTTCCTTGTAGAAAAAAAGCATGTTTGAAAGTACTTACAATTCATCACTGGCCCACGGATATATGTACATAACTAATATAAATATAACAGACATGCATTCATGTACTTCATGTATACATATGCGTACATATGTATATATACACACACACATACATACACACAGTATTGCACAATGTATCCGTGTATATATGCTGGATACAAGTTTGTCTTTTAAATATTAGCTGATACCACAGCTCCATGTGAAAGACGGTGCAGTGGCTTGAGATTAGTAATACACATTCATGCAGTATTTGCCTCACAGAAGGGGCAGCAGAGGATTTCCCTGAAGAATCTGTGGTGACTCCAGCTCTTTCACAAAACGCTCTGCATGTTAGCAGTGAAGTCTGTGCTGTATGTCCAGAGCAGATGGGTTTTTGTGGCATGTGGCACTGCAACGAAGCCACCGTGGAGCGAGCATAAACTGGGGTATTCCTGCAGAGAAACAGATCTGTGCGCTCGTATCACTTCTGCTCCTCGTCATCCCATGATGCAAGATATTATTAAGAGCTACGTCTTATTATTACATCTGCTAAGGATGTTATGTTTTCACCATCTGTCCGTTTGTTTGATTGTTTGTTTGTTTGTAAGATTACACAAAACAACTGGTTTGGATTAGCATGAAACTTAGTGGAAGGTTGTGGTATGAGTCAGGGAAGAACTCAGATCAGAGAGTCAATCAGAGAGTCAATCCACAATAATATATATATATATATATATATTTATTTAAGAGATAGAGTTCATCATGGTGGAGGAGCTCCAACAGGGAGCCGTCAGAGCTTAAATAATAATTACTAACTCCAGTTTCCACTCAATAAAGCACCAGCCACAGTTTGCACAGGTAAGAACTGTATGCCTCCACTTTTTAAATTAATATCAACTAGGATTAATTGCAGTCTAGTTTTTAAATCTTAAATTCAACGATAGCTGGAAGGGTTTAGAAGTCTCTAGACTCATATTACTCATACGAGTGTTAAGTTGTTGATGTTGTAATCACCAAGTCAACACTCAACAGCTTCTGGTGTTTTGCACTGTCCTTCTGCTGTCACCGTTCTCCATAATAAGTGTCCTCCTCCAACACTTCACTCCTCTGCTATTTTCTCCCAGTTCAGTTTTTTATGTGTGTGTTTGTGAATCAAATTCACCTCCCTCTAAGATTTTCTTTCCTCTTCTTCTGGCTGGGTCTGTTTTCGGGAGCCATCCATCTTCATTTATTTTGGACTGGTGCCCCAAATAAGAGCTGGTTTCTCAAAACAGCAATAAATCCCATAATTCAATTATAAATGTCTGGCCAAACGTCTGAGGGGCTGCAGCCAGTGGTGTAATAGAGTAGTTGGTCATAATGCATTCTGCAAGACATTTGGCATCATCTAATTTCATCCATCAAGAGGGTTATGTTAGTTAGCGGCATCTTCAAAAGCTACTGAATTGTTTCCACCTTGGTGGAAGGATGTGAGTCAGGGAAGAACCCGTTAACATTTGATGTGGATGTGATTCATTTCGTTTAACATTGCAAGATTTTTTTCGAGAGTTTTACCAATTTCACCGAGAATAATTCATGGTTCTTGCAGATGTAACCCACTATTCTTGGTTGGGGGTGTGCTCCAGTTCTTCTGGCTGTGGGTAATTTGGAGGCAACAACTTCTCTTTAAAACATAAGGTTGTACTCTTAGCTAGAAAATGTGAATAAACACAACCTGTGAGTATTTGCCTGTTGTCCTCTGGGCCTGTTCTCCTCTGGGCTACTGGTTGGAGTGATCACAGTTGCTGCGTTGTATCTGTTGTGGAAACACCAGAGAAGCCAGTGCGATTTGTGTGGGTCCAGCTCAAGCGGTTGTCATGAATGGCGAAACCACTTCGCCTTGAGTGAGAGAAGCATTTCCTTTGACTTTGTAATCTCATTGAGCGTAAAGTTTGCATTGCGTTTGGTGTGAGCGTATAAAAGATAATAAAACAATGATGTATTAATCCTAATTCCTAAAGTGGGCAATAATGCTGTGGGATTATTCCTGTTAAATGTAAATCACACAGCTCTATAAGTAACTTAAATTATTATAATACCTAATGTGTATCATAACTTCGAGTACATGCACATACACGTCCACATTTCTTTGTAGTAGTTGCAATGCATCCAGCTTGCAACCATATAGTGCATTCACACTCTACATGTTGGATCGTATCTGCAACACCTTGAGAAGGTGTGATATCCTCAAGATGTTCCAACTTCTCTCACATGACCAGCGGCACCATCTCTAAGATCACACCGACGTTAACAATCTGTTTCACCGTGTTGTCTTCTATTATCACTCCTCTGCAGGAAGCACAACCTGCCAGGAAGCTGCACATGCTGCATGATATGATTCAAAAAAGAAAACAGGTCTCATTAACTATATGTACCACTGAAATACATAAATACATTCACTCTGCTCCTACAGTGTTGGCCCTCACCTGCCATGTGTGAAAGTGATGACAGTGGAGAAGAGGGGGGAGGGGGGCTATCATGAGCCACATTATGTAAATAAGGTGCAGGAGCATGTGCCAGTTAAACCGCAGTGCCGTGCGAAGTGAGACTATACAGGCGGAGAGAGGCTTTGGACGCCAGAAGCCGGGGCCGTCGGTAGATGGCGGTAACCCAAGAAACCTGATCCAGCGGGCTCTCGGGCACTCTGTCTCAGTTTGCAGCACTGAGCGGTGAAGGCACAGAGGAGCCGAACACTTTTGAAGGACACTAAAAAACGGAGAGAAACAGGAGAGCTCGCGGCGCGTCCTCTCCAGTTTTTACGCGCAGCCCTCCCGAGCCGGAGCCGGAGACGTTCCGCCTGCCCTGCCTCGTCTCAAAGCAGAAACAACGGGAAAACTAAAGGCACCATGGAAGACAAATCCAATTCATTCTCCAGCAACAAGGAGGAGAAGGCGGATGGGAATAATGTTTTTCAGAGGCAAGACTCCATACAGAAGAACAACACGGGCAGCCAGAACATGAAGGACCACGGCAACTCCGTGGGCTTCAAGGGGGAGCGCGAAGAGGCCATGGTGGGCTTTGACGATCTGGAGGGGGCGTCCAGGCAACACGGTTTCATGCAGCGGCAATTTGGGGCCATGATGCAGCCCGGAGTCAATAAGTTCTCCCTGCGTATGTTCGGCAGTCAGAAAGCCGTGGAGAAAGAGCAGGAGAGGGTCCAAACGGCCGGATACTGGATCATTCATCCATATAGCGATTTTAGGTAAGGGCTAGAAAAAAAACTCCCCCCTTTCTCCTCCTCACCCCTTTTTATCCACCCCTCCCGTCACCCCTGGGGTCCATACACTCTCACACATACCGCTCTGTCATCGCCCCCTCCCTCCAAAGCCCCTTACGCATAATCTACCCCCTGTATTTAAGCAATCAGGCTTCCGCAGGCTGAGGGCTCCACTGTCAAAATGTACGTGTGCGTCCGCGTGTGTGCGTTCCATTGCGGCATTTTTATTATAATAAGAGAGGAATGTGTTGAGGCTACAAAGGTGTGCGAGTGAGATGTCCTTGGAAAAAGCCCGGTGAATGTCAGTGGTTTGGAGGAAAAAGACGCGCACACAAGCCCAGGCTTCACACGCGCACACGAGCAGACACAGAGTCAGCTCCGTCTCTTCATTGCGACATATTTGGCTCTCGTATATCGGGGCGACAGTACCTGGACACAACGTGACAATGCCACTGCACCATCACGGGTTGTAAACATCTCATAGGCGGCGGTAAAACCATGGGCCTGTGTGCAAAACAAAAGATGCTCAGAATGCGGTAAAAAAAACGTGCAGGGGAAGAATTTAAAGGGAAAATGGCCGTGTTTTGAATGCATTAGTTGAAACTGATCTTCGGATCTGTTTGACAGCACTGGTGCAAGCATGAGTGGTGGGTTGTTTTCATTTTGTGCAGCTGCCCTGCTGAGGAAATGTGGTGGAATGTGTTTGTTTGGAGCTGCAGAAAGCATCATGCCACACTTGCTTCCCTGGCATCCTCTTAATGCCACAGGGACATTATCACTGTTTCTTTCTTTCTTTTTCTATTTGGCATGTGTTTCCTTCAGCAGAATAAACCTACTGTGCACTGTCCCGCTGAGAGAAGCTCTGATAATCCACAGGAGAAAGAAGTGAAACCTGCTAGTCATTTGTGGCACAGTGACTGCGTTCAGATGGTAAACAAATGAGATCAGGTTCAGACAGGACTAGTTCTCCACAAGCTGCGTGTTTACAGTTCACCACTTAACCAATTAAGCATCAGTCTGTGCACCAGTGTCCCCTGGCACGGCTCAGCTCGGCTCAGCACGGCGGTGACAGTCACCCCCTCTAGTTCTCTGCTGTAGCAACGTGCCAGGGAACATAGCACAGAGCTGTCCGTGGTGCTGAACTTAGAGCAGGCCTTAAGCACTGAGTCTTCACCCTGCATCAGGAGCACACGTGCCCTAAAAGTTGAATTCACTCTTTCACCACCGCTTCATAACTGTAGCTCTGTGCAAAAAACGATCAGTAGATCACATCGATATGTTTTAATACCAAACAATGCTCAGCTCCAAACTTTCAACTGCTTCAGTGTTCACTTGCAATTCCCATATGACTACACACAAAGTACTGCTAATAGGGAGATCCTGAGCTCACCCACACAAAAAACACAGACATATGCACATGCCCATGTGCACACACAGATGTACTATGATGGTGGGCATGGATTAGTAGCACAACACAACAGTCAATGACCTTAGCAGTCTGAAAACAATTATGTAAGGAGATTTGACCCCCCCTTCTGAAAGATGGCCAAGGGTAGGGCCAGAACTCTTCACTGATAATGCCTACCTTTTTTCAGTTATTAATTATTGTTTCAATCAATTGGAGCTATGTTCAAATGTGCCAAAAACTAAATATGAAATATAAGCAGGGAAGGCAGATGAGGCAGTAAATTCCTACAAGGGGTATGAAGGGGTTAAAAAAAAATTGTTTCCATGTTGTTCAATAAGATCAAACTAAAATTCAGACACACATTCAGACAAAACAAGAACAGGGCAATCAGAAAAGGTAGGGGAGGTAGGGGAAAGAGAAGCTCCTCTTCCTCTAGTGAAGACACAACCCTCGTAAATACCCTGGTATATATCTATCAGAGTCTGCATCCTGACTCCAGAGTGGTACTGCGAGGTTGTGTCCTACTGCTTTGAGCTCTCTGTCATGCTGGTGCATAGATGATGGAGGTGCAAGGGTCCACTTTGCTTGGCAGCTCTCCTTCCACTGTAGCATAAACGTTAATCTGTTTCTCTGCTGTGGGGCTTGACTTAACAACGTAATTATTTTTGGGGCTTTTATGTGTGCATCACTAGCAATCTTTGCATAATTGAATAACCATGTGCTGCCTGTATTCATTGCTGTACTTTGCATGACCAGAAGATAAAAACTAAAAACTGTTTTGTCCTCTTACTGAAAAGTCTTACGCAAGTACTGTCCATGAATGACACCACTATCCACATGGGCTTTATATTGCTTTGTGGGAGTGTTTGAAACTTAATATCCAACATATTCTTCGTACACAGTGGCTGCTTAAAGATTAATGGCAAGTTAGTAATATTCATTATTCATAGATTTTTAGAGAGGCCTCATGCACGGTCTCATACACCTCTGTTTATGCTAAGCAGTGTCCTTTGTGGCAGTCGAAAAGACTCAGTGATGTTTTCTCTCCCACACACAGAATAGACGCATGGGTTTGTTTCAGCCATCACATCATAGGGGCAGTGCCATGTTGTTGTCGTTTTGCTTGACATTGAAATTTTTCTCTGGTGCTTGTTATTAACTGTGCCGGAAACGGAAAGGCAATTTATTCTCAGCAATCTCCCCAGAACCATTAATAAAGACAGTTTCTGCAATAGCTGCATAGATGTCCAAATGTAATATTGCTACTTAATTATTCCAATAAGAACTTCTTCTTAGTTCTAAGTTTTAAGGGTGAATTACAGCTAGTTTTAGCCTTTTAGCATTTGCAAGTAAATGTATTGGTCTCGATATCTACAGGGAAAGATGTTGCAGATGTTTCTTTACCATATGATCACATAAATTAGTCCTTGTCTGATATTTCTTTCCAACATGTGACATCTGCAGCACAGTTTATACCCATTACGTTGCAGATTGGACAGGTCAGGCTGTGCTGAGTAAGATCGTTTGGGGTTCCCTCCGTTGCTTTGCAGGAGTAGTTGGGCATTGATTATGTTGTATTGGGAGGAAACGTACGAGAACAAAACGGGCCGGCTTCATGTTCAGCAGGATTATTATGATAGAGATTCCTCTGCCTGGTTTATTAATCCACCACTGGGCTGCCACGTTATCAGATTGTCACTATATTATTATGGCTATAATGATAAAACAATACCTATTGAACAATTCAAGTAATAATGCTGAGATCTTTCTGAAAAAAGTACTATGAAAGGTTTACATTTTGTTGGGATCTGGATATGATCTGGATTTTGTGAATCAAAATAAGTATGTTTTGGGGGGATCTTTATTCAGATATTATGTGGTTGTAAATTTTCCTTTTCAAACATATTGGAATATTAGTTTTATGTCAACAGTTTGCAGAAAATGTCTGTGCACATTGTATGTTTATCTGATGCAATATGCTGATTGAGTGGCCAGTTATCTTTGGTGTAAATATGTGCTAAACCCACCAGAATGAATTATCTTCAAGGTTTTTTGTTGTATGGCATTAACCAGCACCTTCATTAGCTCAGTTCATTGAGCTGAGTTGTAAGAACGGAACTGTATTCCCTCTTGGTTGGGTCTTATCATTTGAAAGCTTTTTTTTTTACCTGTGATTGGGGTAACATCCGCTCATTTTTTCTCAGCTCTCACAGGGTGTATAAATCAGCCAGAGGACCCAGTGTTGTCTCTGCAGCGATACTGCAGCACCCAGTGTTTGGGAACAGTGATCTAGTGATTGCATCTCCCACTTTTATCAATCAGAGCTGACGCTTGTGCTTCTGAGCAGATACACAAATTGACGCTGAACCCAAGAAAGATTAAAAAAAAAAAAAAGAACGGCAGAATGCAAAGCTCTTGTCGATGTAATTTCATAGCTGGGGTGGGACCTGTGGTGCACGAGTGGAGGTGAGCGTGCTGCGAGAATCACCATGTGAATATGAGTGGAGTGCTTAAGGTGCGCTGCTGGAGCTGTCAAACCTGAAGGAGTAGTCACTGAATGCATTGCTGGTGCTGGAGATGCGTGTTACAGTTGGGTTCACTGCACTAGCTGACTGGTTTAACTGGGACTGGCTGCATGCTGAGAACAGGGGCACTGGAGCAAGAGGCTGATACAATGATGTGGCGAGAACTGGACACAGTGGCAGAGCTGGGAGGCAGTGGCATGATTTTGACCAGCAAGTAATTTAGAAATGCTTCACAATGAGAACGTCACACAAATATCTGATCTTCATGTTTTTGAAGTCTGATTTGAGTCAAACGTCTTCCGAGTTCTGCTGCTTTAATTCAAGACACAGAGAAACATAATGTTTTATTCATTAGATAAGTGGGTGTCTCAGAGGTTAAGGCCAGTATACCACCTACCTCAGCCTAGAGAGAAATAGAAATAACTTAGAGATGTGGGCACTCAGTGGGATCTCATTTTCAGCACAGGGCAATTGATTATGGTAATATGTGAGGAAAAGATCCACCATTTACATGATTTGAAACAGTAATTTAACAGATAAGGATGATGAATTCTGCAGTGGTATGAGGGTATGACTGATTTATCCTATTGCTCACTTGTGGTTTTGAATCACTGTACTAAATAATATAATAAAATATTCTTTGTGTTGTTACACTGTTTTAAAATAAATAAAATAGTACATTTTCACATTTCATTCTCTAAATGATTTACTTTGACTCTGAAAGGTCGTTTTCTTTATTCTAAGTTAGCTCTCTGTTTAACCACAGGCTAATGAAGCTATCTTTATATTATTTCATACAAATTAGCAGATCTCTAAAAGCATCTTAATAATCAGGGGTTCGTCTGTATCTGTGTTCTTGTTCCCCTCAGATATGAATTGTTGCGTCTTGTGAGGCGATTATATAAAATGGATTTTAGCAGATGTTTTGACTCACAGCCCCTTATTCAACTTTTAAATATAAATAATTAAAAGTATAAATTATCTTGCACGTACATACTGTCTATGCATTAGCCCAGCAGGTCAAACTAAAGGGTAACAATACACTGAAATGTTGCATGTTGCTAGCATGTGCACTTAGGAGGAATGAAGAGCATCCCTCAGTGCATCATGTTATCTGCTCAAGGTGTTAAGTCAAGGCTCTCCATATGAAGAGTCCACTCCACAGGCCTCAGTTCGATGCCTGCTGGTGTAAAAATACTGATTATGGATATCAAGAACCACCTCACAGACCTCTGTTTAGATGGAGCAGAGACGATTATCGGACACATGATCTGTGGATATTTATAAATCCAAGGCCTCTGCTTAATTTACTTCATAAACGATCCATTACTTGGTGGCCAGTCTGCCAGACAGACAGGCAGGCAGCCTGCCAACTAGCCAGTCCATTTCCACCTTCGACAACAGGCCACGACCGGACGACGAGGCAGAGCAGAGGCAGGCGGCAGCGATGGCGTCAGTGGAGAGGTTTTAGCATGAGATAGGATTCCTGAAAGCTTCTATTTTCATTCATGGTTGCTCTGCCTTTATGCCTGATGAATCACGTCTGGCTCTGCTCATCACCAAACAGAGGGCAAGGACATAAACACAGCCAGACAGGACTTTTGGTAACAACACAAGCAGATGAGGTTGTCAGAACTCCCCTTGACAGCTTGTCAGGACCTCAGAGACTCGGAACATCCACGCATAGCAGACCAGAAATTTGTTTCAGCAATATGTGATCTAATGTACAGAACATTTGCTATAGCAGGAAATAAGTCACACAATAATAACAAAATTGGGATTTCTTTTTGGGAATGTTAGTTGAGAGACGGTTGTGGGTTTCGGTAACTACTTTGGTTGAGGCAAAAATATGATCCAAATTAAAAAAAAAAAAAAAAAAAATTCATGTTCCCCAGATGATGCACCAGAGACGTTCAGATACCAATAATAGAATCAGAAATGCATCAGATGCTGCTGAAAATGCCGGCTCAAGCTAATCTATGCACAGGGAAGCCCCACAAGTTAATGAGTGTGCCATCTGCAAGACTTTAGTTTAGCGGGGATTCACTAGTGTTGCAATCAAATCAAATCAAATTTTATTTGTTTAGCCCAAATTCACAAAACACATTTTGCCACAGGACTGGTGTCCTCTCTGTACTCTGTGTCAGCCGATACAAAAAGACCAGGTATTGTGATCTGTACAAACGAAATGGTATAGAAACATCTCTACGAGTGACACCTAAGTATCAGGATACCCAGGTTCTTGTCTTGTGGCGTCATTAAATCAAAATCTCTCTTTATGTTTGACCAAACACCTGCTCTGTACTCATTGTTTTTTGATTCCCTGCCTGATACAAAACATTGATGAGAAAACTGGATAGCTTCATACTCTCAGGACGCTTTCTAAAGATGTGGTTGCAATTCATCCTGATAACTTGTTTTAAACTTGTAGAGTCTGACCTGTTTTAAGTTAATTACAATTGTTACCGGCTCATTCTTCTCCTGCTTTATGGACTATTTCTAATTAAATGTCTCCATGTTTTCGCACTTGCGTTACTGATTTGTGTGTGTCTTGTGTGTGCGTTGCTCCTCGCAGGTTCTACTGGGACTTGATAATGCTCATCATGATGATGGGGAATCTAATCATCATTCCTGTGGGAATAACCTTCTTCTCAGAGCAGACCACCACCACCTGGCTGGTGTTCAACGTGGCCTCGGACACAATCTTCCTCGTGGACCTGGTCATGAACTTCAGGACGGGGATCGTCAACGAGGAGAGCTCCGAGATCATTCTCGACCCCAAGATCATCAAGATGAATTACCTGAAGAGCTGGTTCGTTGTGGACTTCCTCTCCTCCATTCCAGTGGATTATATCTTTTTAATAGTTGAGAAAGGTTTTGACTCGGAGGTTTATAAAACGGCCCGCGCCCTGCGAATCGTCCGCTTCACCAAGATCCTCAGCCTCCTGCGTCTGTTAAGACTGTCCCGACTCATCAGATACATACATCAATGGGAGGAGGTGCGTATATATACTTTATTATTTCATGAACAGAATAGAAAAAAGAAAAAATAGAAAAAGAAATTGACGTAAAAGCGGCGAGGCAGTGACTCAGAGTTCTCGTGCACTGTATACGCCTGTGATGTATTTGTGCAGCGGGGTGTGTCTTACCGTGGCTGGGTGCTTTCCCCAGCAGCACGGCAACAACCTTGAAAGGTTAATGCACAGATATAATTGTGCATGTATAAAACTAATGGGTGCTGTCAATCACCACCGGTCAGAAGGCTTATCTGTGGATAACAAGTGGTTTTGCCAGTTTCAGCTCATTGATGGATGAAATTAATTCAAAAGGAGAATAAGCAATTGGCTCCACTTCTGTGTTAGTTAAAACTATATAGTGGATATACATGGATTCAGTGTATAATATGCTGTAGTTTAAAATGTTATAAAGTGGTTTATATCCGAGGTTAAAGGAACTTCTGTCTGGATGTTTTGCTGGTGTCGTTGTTACGTGACTCTGGTGGATATCCTGTGAACACCCACAAGGTTAAACAAACACCGGACATAACCCAGAGCAAGACATTATTACCCTTCATCGAGTCACTGCGCTGCCTGACTCAGACTATTTAACCAAGCTCTAGTGTCCTCCTCCTCCTCCTCCTCCTCCTCCCGGTAACGATTTCATTACACTGACTGATCTAAAGATTGCGCTCCCCCACATCACGACCCAACCATTTCCAGCAGCTGCAGCATTGACACTGTGGCCGAAGCACCGATGTTATACATTTGCTCTGTTAAAATGAGAATAGGCGACCATAACACTGTCAACTGTAATGAGCCGGTCTCATGCTCGTCCTGAATGTCCTTGCCCTTCCTGCTCCCCGTCCACCTCCCACCCTCATTGTTATTGCTGCCGCTGTTATCCACGCTGCGTGTTGTTGTTGTAAGGGCTCAACCTGAGTGCACATACTGCATGGTTCACTAAGACATCTGTGATAATGGTGACCCAGAAATGGATAATTCACTGTGTAAAGATGTGTTCGGTTACCTAAAAGGTTGAATGAGTGAATATTTACAGAGCAGGAAACGATCACCCTTGGTTTTCAGTAGGAATGACCATCAGACTTTACAGATATAATATGTTACTGTGCTTCATTAAATAGTCTAAAAACGACCAGACCCACCTTTAAGGATGGAGCTTTGGGTTGAACATTATGGGGGTTGAGGTCACTGCCTATTTCCTTTGGTTTTGATGTATTTTTAGTGGAATTTTAGCCGAGTCTCAAAGATTGAAACATCAATTCTGAATAACCCCCAACTCCCACCTAAAAATGATAAACAGTTTTTCTAAGATCGCAAATTAAATTGAATCGAGAAAACCTCACATTTTATAGTGTGTTATTTTTACGAGTCACATTATGTAGATTTTCATGGACAATGGCGGTGAAGACAACAGTTCCCATGATCCCACCCTGCTTCACGACATCGTCAAACTAGGTCTTGTGTTATTGTCTTGACTAAGAGACCTCTAGTGGCCAAAGTAAAATATTGCTTATAGCACTGTATATGTTTAGTTTTCATTCCTCCTGTATATGACAAGAATGAAAAACAAAAACATTTTTCGGCAAAGTGTTCTCAAATATGGGTTTAGGATCGACAGACACAGAAAACACTCACCAACTGCAAACCATATTCTGAAAGTGGGCATCATATGGATTTCAGCCGCTCCGTGTTATCACCCTGGCATGCACGCTATGTGGGAAGTTTGGTCATGAAATTCAGATAAGGCAGCAGCACATTATGCTGCAGTATAGTTTGCAGGGCAGTGTGCAGTGGGAGGATGAGACGGTATGGACCGGGGTTAGCAACACAAATAGATGGTGCCGCAAGGTTAATGAAAATCTGCAGTGAACATGCAGGGAGGCAGTGCAGTATAGAGGGATGTGTCATAATGCCTGGATCCAACAGTCGAGCTCAGCCCTGCACCCTCAGTTCATCTCTCTCACGCTCACTCATTCCTCTTTGTCTCCATCCGTCTTTCTGCTCATCAAATTCTTCCTCTTTACTTCCCCCCCTCTCTTCCCCTCACATGTTTTTTCACGACCTCTTACTCACGAAATGTCATCCTCCTTTAGCACTCATTGTCTCAAGACGTTATCGCTTCTAACCTTAAAAATACAGATAATGTATAGAAATCGAGTATAGGTCGGCGCAACAACATTAAATGGACACGCCAAATAGTAAACGGCGACTCAGACACATCCACGGGAGACGTGAGAGGAAAGACAAGGCACTCAGTGGAAAAATTCCAAGCTGTCGTAACGTGTTAGGTGCAGGGTGCAGGATCAGAGCTTTAATGGAAGGACAAATGCAGTCTTCTGTGATCATAATGGATTTCAAGCAGTGAACCATCATTATATCAGCCTTAGGATGGACTCATCTTAGTTAATCAGTCAATTTTCTACAGTAAGTCATCTTCCAGCCTGTGTGTCCGTCATTTCCTTCAGCTGTTGTGATCTCTCTGCCCCACTTTTTCATTTTGTTGCCATTTCCTCTCTCCATCTGTGAAGTGTGCAGGCGGTACGGTCGGAGCCAGGCTGCAGTCAGACAGGTTTTTATCAATAGTATTGGGAAGATTCATAGGTTTCATTAACCTAAATGAGCAATAACCAGACAGAGATTGATGTTTGTTGAGAAAATGACCTGAAAGTTGGTCTCAATCTTCTTAATAAATATCTATGAGCTCTTGTGCTGAACCAGAAACCTCTTATAGGCATTACTGCTGGGAAGTGGCTGCTGGGTATTATAGTCAGGAACTGATGCATCTCATGTATTTATTAACTGTTTACCCTTTTATCGACATGATGCACAGAAATAGATATTCAAATGGTTGGAGTATGTGTTTAAGTAGGACAAATTCAAACAAACTTCCTTTTGGGCCAATTTGACAGTGCTACTAGATGCTACTATTTCTGTCTATGTGCACGATTCTCTGTATGTTTTCTCAATTATTCATTCCTTCGATTGCTCACACATGATTCTTGTGCTGTGCTTAGGGAAAGCGCTGTATACAGTGTGATGGTCTCCAGCCAAATGAAGGCAGGTTCACAAAGACATTCATTATTCAAATAAAATCTGTTTCTAGTGAATTTCAATATGGTTTTATAAGAGGACTGTTGGGCCTTGGGGAAGTTCTACACTCTACCGAGTTAGCAATTGGTCAAATGTAACGTGAACTCTGCCACATAAGGCATATATCACACAATTCTGCAGCATTTTAGCATCTTTCAGCTGAACGTTTTGGTTTCACATCCGCAAATCATATATAAAACTAGTATATCAGATGTTAATAATGTCCTTGAAGCAACATTTTCCACCCAGAGAGGTAAAGAAAATCCCTTACTCATAGTTTCCTATCACTAATGGTGACCTCCTGGGAATCATTAAAGACTGAATATTTAACAATTCAGTGAAATAATGAGAATAGTCATCAAGGGCAGTTTTTGCCCTTTCATTTTTAATTTCACAGGCATTTTTTTGGATCTTCCAAGGACATTTTCGCCCTCTACTCCTCTTTATTAATAATTCTACATCCCTTATGTTTCTCTTATTATTTCATACCCTCTCAGATAAAGAGCTAATTATCCTAATGACCTTACAGTCACGACAGACTGTTGTACTATGGCTGTTACCTTTGGATATCCACTAATGCAGCAGAGATCTTTGGGAGTTTTTTCCCTTCCAGAAACCACATCATCCAGTGCTGATTTTAATAATGAATGCAAACAGTAGACTGAGAGGGTATAACATTTTTAAACTGCTGCGGAGAATCCCCACAGCTCCCAGTGCCACATCTGGCTCATCACAGCAACCAGGCCTCCCGCCAGACCCCGACTCCAGCACAGGGGCTCAGGTTGAGCTTGTGGCAGGAGACCGGTCCCCAGGGGTGGCCTCGTACTTTCCAGAGCCTCGGGCAGAATCCTTCTGCTACTCCACGCATCAGTTACAAATCAGCAAACATAATCATTATAGCACCTTGTTTACCAACATACTGAATTACTCAACTTCTGTGAATAATGGCATACAGGATACAATCAGGAACAAAACTAAATCAACAAACAAAATCCACAAAAATTTCACCTTCAGGCTAAAGTTTGACTTACAAAACTACTGTTCTATCGTTTTTATAAGGCACAGTAAGCATTTAAAATTTATAACTGTCTCCAATTTAACTTGGCTCCTCCACCATTTGTTCTATTTTTACAGTCACTCTTTTACAGTGTTCTCTGCAGAAAAGTCATCAGTGATTGCCTTGTAAGACATCTGCTGGGACCTAATTATTGTTTCCCTCTGTGATGCTGCAGTGGAAATGTTAATGAATACATTACTATAACATTTTGACAGCTAGTTTAGTAAACTGCATAAAATCAGAGACCTAGCGTTATCCTAAGCTTTGATAGCTAAGGTCAATAATTGATATGTGACAATTTTCTTTTTAATAAACAGTACTTCTATTGATCAATTACATCTCTGGCAATGTGACACAGGTGTGTGTGAGTGTGCGTGCGTGTGCGTGCGTGTGCGTGCGTGTGCGTGCGTGTGCGTGCGTTCGTGCTCAGGTTATTGTTCGGGTTAGTCATGGCTGTGGTTAAGGTAAGGGATAAGGCTTTGGTTAGGCTGTCCACAAAGAATGGAACTTAATGCCAAGTCCTAATGAAAGCTGCACAAAAACCAGTGTGTGTATAATATGGAGACACTTTTCCTTTAATTCAGGGCTTTTTTTTCTCTTTACTGAAGAAGATATTGTTGTGTTTATTGTATTTTTTGTATTTCCCTGATTCCCGCCTCCTACAGTTAGTACTAACACGTTGAAGAAGCAGGACATGATCTCACCAGTTTCACCTGCTGATTACTCACCTGCACTGCTGTGACCTGGTTTTATTGTTATTTATATGTATTCTTATGAAATAGTGCTGAATCATCGCATTGACAGAAGCTACAGTATAGATGCTGGCAGATGTTTTCTCTTTTTTCAATGTCCTTGTTTTTAAATTTCTGGAGGAATGAAACTTTCATCATCATCACCTCCTGCATGTGTTTGTTCTTTATGGTGGGTGGGTTGTTTGTTTATCACGTTTATTTGATCCCTGGCACGCAATAAAAGCTTTATTTTTATCTTATAGGAAAATATACTGAATGTGCGTGTTGCACTTAGCAGCTACGGCAGCCCCAACGTGTAACTCCACTTTGTCTGTATCAACCGTCCTGTAAAAGTGAAACCTGTCTCTGTGAACATCTGATCAGATGGTTTCTTTTCAATCACCAATAATATATAATGTTTCTGTTGCACAAACCCTAACCCTCTGAATACACAGGTACTGCTTATGGTGGATATGTGTTTTTCACAGGGCTATATTTAGGAGGCAGTGTCTGCTGCAGCTGACTGCAGAGCATGATGCAAGTGATCTGTTTAATTAGAGTGTCTGCAGGGATCTGTCGTCCCAGCGAAGGTGCACAGTTGATTCACAGCTCAGTCGGTAAATTGATCTGAAAGGGGGGAAAATGTGAGCTGACTGACCTGGGTATCTAGTTCACTGCGTGGGAACAGTAGAGGAGATTTAGCCAGTGTAATGTAGTTACACTGGCTAAATGTGGTCTCCACTGAAGTAACACATATATTATTGTGCACAGCAGACATTTCTGTCTAAAGCTTCTATATCAATAAAAACAGACTTTTCAAGTCAAGGTATCAGACAGAGAAGGTTGAAAATACAGCTGCTTCTCTAGATTATTTTGTGTTTTAATCAATTCTTTGAGAATTAATTTCACTTTAAAAATTATTTAGGTGATTTCTTGTCCAATCAAGATGACAAAACCTTAAATTGCTTACCAATCATGAAAAGCCCCAAAAAACGGATAGGTTCACATTTGAGAAACTGGAAAATACTTTTACTGAATGAATAATTAATTCTGTCAGCCAAGCAATAAATCAGCGAATCGTTACATAGAAAATGTCAAAAGGCACATGTAAGGTGCACAGAGGTGATGATCAAGACACAGTTTACTGTAGTTTTCCTCCTCAGCAGCAGATGATCTGTCTCAGAGTAGGCCTTACAGTGTTTGGTGGCTTGAGGCCCCGACAGTCTCCTGCTGCAGAGGTCACAAGTGCATAATCTCTCCTTCACTCAGAGACACACATATATACACACACACACACACACACAGAAGGTGTGCTGAATCATGTACTGCTGAATCATACGTGAAGTTGAAAGAGAGACGGGAAGACTGACAGAAAGAGAAAAACCCAGAGGAGGAAGTGTGTGAAGAGAAATGTGCCTTTTATCGTTGTGTGTTTATCCTCATCATAGACCAGCAACTGTTCCATGTCCCTCTGATTGATTTTCTATTCCGTCGACCCGGGTTTTTTCTGTAATTACACCTTGTAGAAATACAGCACAAAGGTTTTTAAATGTGCTCCGATAATGTTTTTTCTATCTTTACATTTTAGGACACGCAATCCACCTCTATTCTTTTAAAACTGCACATACATGCAATCTATCACAGTGACTGTCGAGCTAAACAAAGACCAGCTGAATCTATACAGAATGTATACAATCCATTTATCACACAGAACAGCCAATGACATTTATAGGAGGATAATTAAAAGGAGCCTGCCCTCATTACCATGTTCTCTCAAATGCCATTTGGTTGTAGGACACACACACATGCACACACATATACACTTGCACACATGCACATGCACACACACAGCAGTGAGGAGCAGGGATGTGAATGGCTGCAGGACTCTCCTCTGTAAAAGAGTGGTGTCGCAGCAGAGCCTATGGCTGATGACTGTATACAACTGTTTCCTGTTATTGGACGTGATTTGATGTGAGCTGATGTGATGTGTGAGGCTGACGACTGTTGGTTGAGGGACTGTGTCATAGATGTGTGTGTGTATATCTGGATAGTTTATACCCTGTAGCTTAGAGGTGGCATATGGTAGCTTCCTGGGACAACAGATCTTTTTTATTCCTGTATTCACAGGCAGATACTTTTAAGCGAAACATAGATATAAATATATCATAGGATCATTTCAGTTTACATATTACAGATTCAACGTGCTTGAGAGGAAAAACTCTGACCACTGATACATTCAAAGAAGTTTGGAGCAGGTGTGAGTTTGCCCAGATTCTATATGGCTGCTGCAGGAGGCACACGTAGCCATGGATGCACAGCTGGTCGTGTCCCAACAAGAACCTGGCACACTGGCTGCTGTAGTGCACAGACGAGTCTGATATCACAGAAAGGTTTGCTGAGGACACAGAGGAGCTACTTTGTTCTGCGCCTGGAGACGCACATGTCATTTATCAAACAGTGGCAGCAGCCTGGAAGTGCCGTTTTAATCTAAAGTTGTTGCTTGTGTGTTTACGTTTCTTTTCGCTGCACGGCAGAAGGAGATACGAGTCTGGTTGACTGAGTTTTGGGGAAATGGCATCCAGATAAATGTGGGAATGTACACATCTAAAGAGAAACCTGGCATCATATCAGTCCCACCAAGACTCTACATGCACATATATATTCTCTTTTTATTAGTGCTCAAATGTTTGCTATATACTGTATATACAGGTGTAGTCAAATTATGAACTCTAATAATTAACTATATCATTTTTTATTCTATAGGACATATTTCACTACATAAATGCAATTCTGCTGTTGACTGAGTATTGTGCTGAATTTAATTCAATTAAATGCTACTAATTTAAAGGGTGCAGTGGGTATTTGGTGGCTGTGGCTGAGGGTTAGAGCGGTTGTCCTCGTACCAGTCTTCCCCATCAGGACACATCCGAAGTGTCCTTGAGCAAGATACTGAATCCAGAATTGCCCCTCATAGACAAATAAGTGCTGCTAATAGATGCACTTCATGAATGTGTGTGTGAATGAATGAATCTATCGCCATTTTTCTGAAGTAAATAGAGATGCCTACTGCCACTAGCATTTCAACGGTGTAATTGCAATTATAAATCCTTGGCCCAGAAGCATGAATCAGCCTTTACGGTGTCCAAACAAATGTAGCTCCATCTTAATTTGATATCAGTAAAATGATCAGTCATTTGTCACTTAAGCATGTGCAGAAGCAAATTTGCTGTCCAGTCCTACTAAGCACTTGGCTACGGAGCAGTGAATTCACTCGTCCCTCCTCTTCTCCTGCATTTTTCATCAGTGCTCAGGCTCCAGAGTGATGTTTGTGCATGCTTTGTTGCATTTGGTTCAGCCAATCTTGAAACATTTATTTACAGAGAGAAATACGAAATTTTGTATTTTCATGTTACCATAGTTGCAGTTGAATAATTTTGGTGGTCATCAAAATTCTTATATTTGGGAACCCCACCCATGTTACAATGCTGCATAGCATGGCCAGGGGAAGCCATGACAACTGCTTTGTCATGTGTCTTTAAGTTCAACTATCTGACTCTCACACCTTTTTATAAAATGTGCATTGCAAGCCATAATTTCTGTTCAGGTTTATTTGAAGTTTCAGACCTGCCCTCATTAAATACATTAAGGTTTTTAATGTGTACAGTTGATATTATCTTTGCTAAGAAAAAGCATCCACACATTTTTGGCAGCACATATCTTTCTTTTGAAGCAGCTTCTACACCAGCTCTGTCACTTTCCTCCCTTTTTGTCATTTTTCCCTTTTTTTTGTCCTCACAGACACACACACACACACACACACACAGACACACACACACACACACACACACAGACACACACACACACACACACACACAGAAGCCTAATGGACTCCTCCAGTCCAATTTTGTCAAGCAGACAAAAATGAGGGGCAGTGCTCTTTTTTCCCCGCTCTCATGCTGTCAGTGCTCATGTCTTCTCTGTTTTAAGACAAGGCTCCGACCATGAACATAATGTGCCTTGAATCCTTGTTCTTGCTCAGCTCACAGAGGGAAGCTCACTCTTGGCCCATGGCGTGGAAAATCCCAGACTCCGACGCCTGCAAGAGAGAAAGACGAGTTCCTCTCGTCGTCCCCATTTTTTCCCTTGCCAATTTACTGAGCACTCCTTCTGCTGCTAGTTGGTCTTGTTAACTGCAGTGGGGAGTGTTAATTGCTGAACCATATGGTTTAGAATACAGAGTTAATCGTAGGAGCTGTGGAGAGAGAAGCAGTGCTGCACGGTGTGACGTAAACCAGAAAAGTAAAGCAATTCTCTGTCGTCAAAAAAAGGACAATACCTCATTTTGATAGATTGTGTAGATGCTAATAGGCGTAGTGGTTGTGCAAACTGTACAAGAGTATTTATATATGTTATTTTGCTTCAGTAGTCGACAGTTGGGTAAAGCCAACGGACACAATAAATCCTGCCTGTAAAAGCTGCGTACCCACAGAAACGCCAGCAAGTGACGGGTTATCAGATGTGATAAATAACATAGTAGCAATAAGCCCTACATTACAATTTGATTTCTGCTTTTCAAGCTGCTAAATATCAAATAGAAAAAAAGCACCAATTATATACTCAATCAACACTGTTAGTAGTAATAATGCATGTACATTTTATTATTTCTACTTACATGGTCAAAGATACCTCATAGTCTAGAAGACATCTGATTAGTGTATACTATGTAATTTGATCACACTATGACCTTAATCTCATTATTAAATTTAATTATTAATGTTGTAGATGTACTAAATTGTAGTTAAGTGTTTTGATAGTTTTTTCATACTCTAGCTGAGGGTGAAGGGCAGATGATTTTGCACCTTAAACCTATAAGACAAATTCCGATTTATGTGTGTATTTGTATATATACAAACATATCTTTTTGAAGCTAGTTTACTTGCATTTTAAAAACCTGCTCATACCTGCTAATTTTGGATTAGAAGACATATAATAATAAATATTGTTTGTCTCTAAGCTGATGCACTTTGGCAGAATTATGTATGAATGTAATTTAAAAAGTTGCTAGAGTATCATGCTCGTCCTTCTTGGATTTCATGTTCATCCACACTCTCCATGCGTCATTCTGTTATTGTGAGCAGATGTATGACATTTTAAATGCTGTATACTCGTCCACTGGGAGTATACCTCTATTTATCTGGCCCTCCCTCTCTCTTCTCATCCCTCACTGTCAACATCAGTCTGCCTCTCACTCTGCATTTGACATAAGATATATAAACAGACATGTCTGCACAATGAGACAGAAAAGCAGTGACACTGGGAGGCAGCGACTGGGGGGGGAGAGGAGGAAGAGTTTGTCAAAAAAGGAGGACAAATCTTACACACTAAAAAACAGTAGTTTTAATCATCCATATTTCTTTTGAAGGATGAAATGAACCAGGTTTCATGCTATACAACATTAGTGAATTAGAGTAGTGAGCAACACACACACAGTGCCCTGCAACCACTGCCATCTTCTGTTATTGAGCATGTGCTGAAGCAGCCCCACAGCAGTCAAACCAAATCAACATCTGCTACTTCTCCCAACATCTGCTGGTTATATTTAGCATAATTTTGTTTTTAGGATCATGTCATGTTTTGATATTCCGCACCAACATTTTTATTTCCTCTCTCGATTTGAACGAACCCCCTCCAGAGTTCTGAGTAAAGAAACAGTGAGTGAGCGCAGCTTTGATCTCCTGTCCATCCCCATGGGATACCCCCACCCACCACCCCCCACCCGTGAACACAAGTCTCCCTCTGCATGGTGTGCACGATACAGTAAGCAGACAGATGACAGATATAGTCTTGGGAGAGGGCCGAAGTGATAAGAGCGGAGATTAGGCTAATCTCGGTTATTTTTGCCTGCTGGGATGTTGTTGGTGGTTGCTGTGTGTGTGTGTGTGTGTGTGTGTGTGTGTGTGTGTGTGTGTGTGTGTGTGTGTGTGTGTGTGTGTGTGTGTGTGTGTGTGTGTGTGACTTCAGGGTATGCTGGGGGGTATGTGGGGAAACGGATGCAGTGGTGCTCCCTGGTTGTTAGCTGGGGAAAGCTCTTATAATCTCTGCTCCACTGTCCATACTAGTAACAGTTCTCCTCACCACTGAAAAATCTGCTGAAAATTGCAAAAGAACAGTAGAAAATTGCAAAAAAATACCAATTCTGAAAAGTCTAAGGTGATATGTCAATGTCCTCAATTACCTCAATTAAATTGTCTTTGATTTCAGACGATGTAAGACAAACTTTTTATTGTTTTGTTTAAATCCCGTGCTCTCACTGTTCATGACCAGTGTCTTCACAAGCCAGGGAGTCGTACACGGCTGAGGCCGAGACAACAGCCAGAGTCATGGAAAAGTTTCAGTCGTCAGTCAGTGCACGTTCATGTGTTTTGGGGCGTAGCTTTGCTGAGAGGGCCAATGGGAGGGGGTGGGATGTATCGTTTTCATGGATTACCAATCCCATCTTTAAAATCTAAAACCCAACAACATTAAATCGCTTTAATTCAAGTTAAGGAAAAATGGAGCAACCTCACATTTAGATGCTTTCATCATTACAGCTTTGGCAATTTGTTTGAACCACAACTTGAATGATAATTCCCATTTTTAAAATAGTTCCTGATTAATTTTCTGTCCATTTACCAATTAATCCTCATAGCTCTACATACATACGTGACTGATGCAGGAGGCACATAATGATCCATTGGTTATTTAGAGGAGGGTGCGACCAAATTTATGTAAGACATCCTGTAATTACGCCTCGTGCCAATTAATTAATTAGTGACTAGTGATGCATTTGGTGTTCGTCTACTTTCACTTCCCAAAAGTTAATGTAGTGGTGGATTGATGTAGTGACGCACCCATCATCCATCCATCTGTCATGACGACAGCCGGGCAGCAGCAGCTTATTATGTCTCGTATCGGGGCATCATTTTAGAAAATAAACTATGACTACTTTATAGATGCGCATTATTATGGTGTGATGACACTGAAGATTAGATTGATGATGCAACAGCAAACACAGTGGGAGGTATGTGAGACTAGATAATGTGCTGTAGCTCCACTGTGGATCATATGACTGTGCTGTGTATTTACTGTTGAGCTGCTGTATTAACTGCGTATAGCATCACCTGTTTCCCTCTTCAAGATAAATGTTGTTTTTGTGACGCATTACACTCAGAGGAAACACAGCCTCTGTTAGAGTCGTCATAAGCCACGTTTGAGCCTCCAGAAAATATCAATGGCAGCTCTGCATATGGATGATCAGTCTGAAATCACACCGTGAGGACGTCTCTGCCCCCCCCCCCCCCCCGGACGTATGGCGGGGGTGTCTTGGCGGTGGACTGTGGGAGGAAGGGTCCGTCCTGCTGGTGTTTACGCGAGCGTAGCACAGGTCACCCTGTGCAATCCAGTCAAATCCTTCCTTCTCTCACATGGGCACTAATCCCCCCTGACTGCCTTCTTAGCACAACTACAACTCAGGCTACAACACTCTCCTTTCTCTCTTTCACTCCCCCCACTACAACAAGCACTTGTCTTCTTCCCTCTTTTGCTCATTTCTTTCTCCCCCCTTTTTTTTTTTTCTTTTTATATACCTGCGTGCTTGCCTGTAATATTATTATATTAATAATAAATTAATAAATAAAAGATATGCAAAACTTGACTCCTCAAATTTTGGTTTGGTTTAGAAAATCCTGGTTTAAAAATAAAGGTGTAGTTTGACATTTTTTTAAAATATCAGCTTATCAATTGACTTACTTATCAATTTTTTATTTTTCCCAAGACTAAGCAAAAAAGATTGAAAGCACTCTTATGCTTCTGAGTTTGCGACAGAGCCAGAGCTGAGAGTTGAGTTGATTAGCCTAGCTAAGCATAAAGACTGGAGGGCAGGGGAGCAATGACAGTAGCTGGGCTTGTTTAATACTCAAACAGAAATGTTAAACGATGAGTCATGGTTTTATTCATTTATGTGCTGGAGCTATTTCTTTGCAACAAAGATAATTATACTGGTGCACATAGTGTGGACCAGAGACTTTCCCTGTTCCCAGTCCCTGGTTCCAGCTTCAAATGTAAGAGGCATACCACACATAGGAGTTGCACCAATTTTCATGTCTCAATACCCTGAAGCAATTGATTTTTTTATCACTTAGATATAATATTTTTTATCCCTGCATAATTTAACACATGCCGACCGTAGAGAGAGAAAGTGATGAAGACCATGATGTGAATATATTAAAGTAACTAGTGATATTACTCATATAAAACATAGTCCCTATAACCTAGCAACAGTTTTTGAGACACCATATAATATATAATGTGATGATGTATAGCACTGCAGCCAATGGATCAGAAAGAAATACCCCAACTGCACCCTTGGATGTTAGGGACACACACCCAGGATGCTAAGTTTGAACATCCGCTGCCGGTCGCAAACGTCCGCTACTGGTTGGTAGCTTGTCATCATCAAACAAACATAGAAGACCTTCAAACGTACAAGAGATACCCACTATCTTGTCCTTCGTCCTAAAAAAAACCTCACAGATACATACAAAATACACATCAAGGCTTTATTATTATTGAATGATCCTTGATGACTGACCTGCATACAAACCAATGAGATGTCATATCTATCCTCCGTCACCTCCCTGTTACCTCTTGTTTGTCTCTGGCCCTCTCCCGTCTGTCAGCCCTCCGTCACAGACAGACTGACTATGATTTAATTCCTGGAATGATGCTGTCAAACTGTCGGGCTGAAACAGACTTGCATAACCAGACATTTGGTGTAGAAAATGGGGTCACATGGGAAAACGGTGGTTCTTGAGCCAACTGGCGCATTTTTGAACAATATGTCCACTCGCACTGCACAATTAATTTGTGTCTCAGCGATTTTCTAATGAGCTACAACGCTGCTCGTGTTTAGAGATGTCACTCGTTTGTGTGCGTGTTTTCTTAGAGGCGAGCTGATGTTATATTGTTGGCACTGCTCAGCTTACAGGTACAAATCAATAGAACATTCAACCTCCTCCTCACCCGTAAATACATTCACTTGTTCATCGGACACACTGGTGCCTTTTCCCGCATATAGAGCAGCCGTGAAAGAAGTTTCTCGAAGAATGTGCACAAATTAGCTGCATACATTAATCCCCTCTGAGAATAATGACCACATCGGGACAAATCGGAGGCTTAGCAGTGAGCGTGGGTCACAACATTTTAAAGGTGCGGGATTCTTATAGAACATTTGAAGTCAGTGTTTCAGTCCTGAAGCACTTTAACCACATGGTATCCTCCGTACACGATACACAAAATGAGTTCCATGCAGAAAAACATCATAAACATGACTCCTGCGGCTGTGTGAGCCTGTGCCCCAGAGGATGCTGCCTCTGCCAACGCCGCTCTGAATGGTAGAGCACAGATTAAGGCGGAACAGAAGCGTTGGGGTTATCACGCTCACACGACCAAAATAGACGCAGAGCGGGTGAGACAGCGGGCAAGGCAGCGAGGCTCGCGGTGGAGTGTGATGTGCTTAGTGGAAGAACAAGAGAATACTGCTGACGGACACTGAAATGATGGAAAACGGAGCGGATGAGCGGCAGAGCTCCCATAGGAGAGGGAGAGAGAGAGCGACTCAGGCAGTAGGAGTCTTTATTCTAACTTGTGACTGAAACATCAGCAAGAGATGAATCATCCAAATACATGAATGCTTTGATTAATGGTTGGCACAGGCTAACCTGGTAAAGAACAGCATTGCCATACGTTCTACAACCATCTATTTGCACCCTACACTCACACAATTTCACCTACACTGGGTCCCTCAATTTAAAGAGTTGTTGTATTTGATGATAAACAACATGCCTCTATACTGATGCTGGGTTCAGATATTTAAATGTTACACAAAATTAATTTCTTCAGTTTAGAAGAATGCAAACTGTAGGTATCACTGCAATTTGTGAATCCCCTTGTCGTGGTGGTGAGTGGGGAAAGATTTTAAAAGTCTTTTCCCAGCGAAACTAATGTTTGGTTCTTTTTCTAATTCTCTGGATAACATTCAAAGTGTTTTTTTCTTTGATTAAAGAGCTGTGCAATCATCAGGTAGTAACAGCTTCAAATGGTTACCAACTAAACAAGATGAATGAGTGACAGGCTGTGTAGCCTGTCTCAAAATATTGGCCAAACCTAGAGGTGAATTCAATAGTCGATGGATTACGACATTAGGCAAGAGGCGGCGTACAGCCTGGACAGGCCGCCATCTTAACACAAGTCACCATACAGAGACAACAACTATTCACACTCACATTCACACCTATGGTCAATTTAAAGTCTCCAATGAACCTCACCCCAATTATCACGTCTATGGACTGTGGGAGGAAGCCGGAGTACCTGGAATCACAACCATGCAGACACAAGGAGAACATACACACATGAAAGACCTCGACCAAACAGATTCAAACTGGTGGAGTGTACTCGATGTGAGCCGACCATGCTAACCACTGCAACATATACAAAACATTATCAGCAGAATATAGTGGCAAACATTTGACTCCCAGTTCACTTCCAATCAGCACGTGCTGGGGGATAATAATCATGCAGTTGCTTAAACATAATGTATTGTAGTGGTAATACTGATGTACTTTAACCTCCTTTACTAGTAGTTCTTGGACACCATGCTGTGTTGGGCATGTAAAGCAGACGTACGTGCAGTGAAGAAGTAATGACCTCCTCTTTCAAGAGTTCTGTTACATTAATAGATCTCTACTTGTTTTCTGGCTGTGCAAAGATCCCATCGATTACCACCTGCCTTTTAATTAAGTCTCTGCATCCAAATTACCGTCAGGCCTCATTACCTAAATGTACTGCCTCTTTGCTAAAGATTCACTGCTTTTCTTATGCAGGGTAAATCATTGTTTTGCAGTTTGTTTTCTTGACGTGATTCAGAGGGATCCAAGTGGAGTGCGACACTGCTCATCTTGTGTCTTTGTTGTGTGCAGATTTGCAGACTGATTAGCTTGTCCAAGCATGCATTATGCAGCCTGAAGCTCTGAAATAATGCCAAGGCTATTTATATTTATTTAATGCTGTACTATACATATATCAACATGATTACGCATAGCACATTAGATTAACGGGAATTGTGATTACTTCCAGCAAACTGCTTTTCTTTAGGGGAAGAGAGCGGCAGTGGAAATGTATTTATGGAAATTGCCCATTTTCATATTTGTCCACAACAACATAAAGTGAATTGTCCAAGTTTTATTTATTTTTAATAACCTGGGAGATTTATTGAACAGCAACACTTAAGAGGAGGGAGAAAGAAGTAGGAGGAAACACTTGCTAAATCCCAGTGAATTCCCCAACATGATAATATGATTTTTCAAATCCAAGTTCAACTGTAATTTCGTGATTAAGCAAAACCAGGAGAGAGATCCAGAAAGGAGATTTGCAAGACGACGTTAAGCGGGAGAATTCCAGATTTTCCTGGAAGCAGTTTTGTCATCCCTCAATGTAATAGCCAGTGGTGGATTTAATCCCCTCAAATTAGTCCCTCGCTAATCCTCACTAACCTCAAACAGAGGTCACTCGTGTCCAATTTGAAGATGCATAAAGAACACTTTGTAATTGCGTGTTCCAGGCCCACAGCTTGATGATGAGTAATTCTCCTGCATGCTCTTTTCTCTGCACATCAGATTCAAAAAGTCAAGTCTACAGTATACACACAAGTCAGCCTGACTGACAGCTGCGCTTTAAACTGGTTTAAAGTCAAAGCAGAACACATGTTGGATCACATTTATGATTTTTACACTCAATTCTGAGTCTGATCGACACTTTATCACTCTCGTTCAAAGACGTTTATGGAGCTCCCTTGTTCACGTCTCGTACTCCACCATGCTGTATACTGATGAATGGACGGGGCAGGGCCAAATGTGACTGAGCGCTGCGCTGGCGAGACACAGCCGGCGTGTGACCTTGTGTGGCTATCACATCACATCTTGGCTGTTTGACTCTACTGTATTAGAGGATTATGTCGACCTCTGCCCCTGGTTCCCGGTCAAATTTAAGCTTGATGCACTTACTTCTAAGCCTATATTCTGCCCATGCCAGCTGTGAGGGATGGTGTTGCTTTTTGCTCTGTCAGTGCCACCTATTCCCTGTAGTAAATATGGTTTATGATGCTTATAGTGGCAGAGATCACTCAGAAAACCAAAATATCTGATATTGAAATGTAGAGCTTGCTTCACAGCCTTTTTGGGACAATGCTCTGGAACATCAGTTTAATGTCACTGCCCTCCTCTGTGTGTATTTGTAACGCGAGCAGGTGAGTTTTACACAATCTGAGACACACACAGGCATAGTCATGTTACTGCACAAACACTAGATACATGGATTAACACAAACAGATGGCTACAGTCCCTAAACCAAATCAATACACTGATGAAGAAGAAGCGCAAAGACACATCACACCATAGAAATGCAAACAGATGCAGGGCCCTGAATGGCAGCACAGTGGAAGCTTAAACTAGTGCTTCTCCTGAGCAGCAACTAATCAGAAGCCTTGAATCTCAACAATTAAAATTGTCAATGGCCTTTCATTGTGCAAAAACCAGGGTTTTGATGCCCCAATAGATATTTAGTATAATGGCCTCTTCAATCTCTAATTAGCTGTACTGCTTTGCTGCACATCATTGTTAAATAGAACTGCTATGAATTACTTTCCAGTGGTGCTAGATCGTTGAACACACAAATGTTTTAGCGTTGTCAACGTGGTGGTGTTTTGTTTTGTACGTGTTGAACAAAGTGATGAAAGCCTCGCAGTATGCGGCGTATACAGCCGACACGTGTACACACTGTGACATGCACAAGTGGTCTGCTCTTGCATAAAGTGAAGCAACTTCTTTTGCAGAGACCTAAACGTCCTTCCTTTATCATACATTAAAGTAAGAAACAAGAAAGTAAGGTGCTGATGAATGTATTTATTTGCATTGGAAAAAGCTTTGATGCAGGATTTTTAAACAAAGTTGTGCAAACACATTCTTTGCATTAAAAAGTAAATTTGTTACATGGAAAGATTGTTTTTATCTTAATAGATATTTTAGCAATCGCAACAACTGAAACCTCACATAGTTTAATTTCCTTTCACTATATTCCTTCATCACAATGAAGGTTATCCTGTATAATCCTCTGGCCAGTGATCTCCACTCGGCGTGTCTATTATTAAGCGAGCTAATAATAGACCACTACCTTGTGGCTATACCTGCTGCCCCTAGCAGACATTTTAAATGGACACCCCTGAAATACAAACCCAAACAAATCCCACATCGCGTTCTAGACTTTCTACATCTTTCCCTCCACGGCCTTTGTGACTCAGTGTGACCCAAAGGTTGCCGAGGCCTCACAGCAAAGTGAAATAATCCCTGGGAATTTGCAAAATCCTCTGTAACCTTTTGAACACACATGACCTCATCACTTGCTGCACCCTATTTCCCTGAGGCCCCTTTGTTGTGGTATTTAAAATCCCACAGCAGTTGAAGGAGGAAAAGTGCAGAGAAGTAGTTGACCCTTTTCTATTTCTTGCCTGGTGTGAATCATTTTCAATTCAAAGAGGGAGCAAAGTGCCACTTGCTGTTTTCCACACCTCAAACCCTCCAGGAATATGTAGTTACCCTTTTGTCTTTCTTTTGTGTCTGGTTCTTTTCTTTCATGTCATCGAATTGTGATGAATCTGGAGACACACACATACACACAATCACACACACATACGCAAAAAGAGGGTTCTGCTAAATTAAGAATAAAGATGGAGGCAGCCATCCTGTACGCCAGTGGCTAATTTTAGCCCTTCAGGGCACTGCACTGTATCTCCCTGTGGATGGGTTGAGCTGTGGAGGGATCTGGGCCTCAGCTCAGCCTCTTGTTCTCTCCTCTGTGCGTGGTCACTGTCCTTTGTGCAGAGAGGTGACGGAGCAGGCACAATGCACCGGGCTGAAGAGCTGTGGAATCAAAGAGCTTTTGATGAGCTTTTATTGGTGGATTTTACAAAAGCATGGTGAGACTGGATCAGAATTGTGCTAGTATATACCAAGTCCTCACTCAGGCTCTCTGTGTTGTTTTAGATTAACTGCACTATGAGATGAGGACCTGAGTAGCCTTTGCATTAGGTCAGAGGTGTTCAATATTTGTTTCCTCCAAATCTTCAGGTAAACAATCCAGAGGTTGCAAAACATAGCTGATGAGGAAAATTTGTGAAAAACCAGAACAGTACTGAGTAGAGCACATTTCTGCATTGAGGTGAAAAAATAAAATCTGTGCATTATTCTGATTAATTAATGGAATTGTTGAAAAAAGCACTATGCTGAGTGAAAAAAGTTCTGTATCTGCCCCTTAAACTGCATCTGCACTGACATTTAATGGGATCTTGCCAGACACAGGCTCATGTTTGGTGGAAATCAGGTTTGGCCTAATCCTGCTAAATAGTAAACCAACAAATCTCCTTGGCGAAAGTACTAAAATCAGAATTAAGATTGAATCTAGGGTGAGAAGTAATGTCAAATCTAATTCATTGATCCTGATAAACTAAATCTGGCATATTTTGGGAACTGATATTTACTGTTGGGCCTTGGCGGAGGTATGTGCTCTGCTGAGTGAAGTGAAGTTGTAATTGAATGTAAACTTAGGCCTGTGTGACTTCAACACTCCTAAACATCACTTTTTCTGGAAACTTTAACACTTATTAAAAGCTTACAAGACAAGAAGTACACAATTTCTCCCTATCTATAATCTGTTTTGACAGTGGGGTGCACCACTCTCCAATTACTGCAACTATTATGAGCAGACTGGGCAGTTCACTAGATATGGAAAGCCATCAACTTAAGAATAGATAATTGCCGGAAATCTTTCATTCAACAAATTGGCTAATGGGTCAGGTTTATTATGCAAAACCCATCAATCAGGGACCCTCTTCCTTTTCCATATATAATTTTAGAAGGAGAATCGAGCTTCAGCGTGTGGAATAACTAACCTGGAAAGAAGTGATGGGTTTCACATGCTAATGAGAGACTCATGAATTAGCGCCCCAGCCAACCGGGCATGAGTCAATTCTCTTTGCCCAGATCCAATGTAAATGAAATGGCTTCTCAACGCAGATATGGTTACTCATTCTGCTGATGACTTTCTATTCTAAAAACTTCCTGCACTAATTAAATAACCGCGTGGTGAGACTCGCCCCAGAGCCCGGCATTTAAAAAAAACACACACTTTGCGGCTGATTATTCCAGAGGCCTGCACACACTCTTCATCGTTTAGCATTTCATTCTCTCTGAATTACCTACTCTGCTGTATATGTGTTTCCTACACTGGTTCTGTTTGTTTTGGACAGCAGCCATTTTGGATTATGAACAGTCTGACATTTGTGAATGCAAGGATGCACACATACAAACACATGCACACTTAAACACACTGGAAACAAGCACACAGGCACGCTATGCCTCAACTTGCAAGTGACGTTTCACCTTTCAGAATGTTTTGAGGCTTAATCCTGCTGCAGAAAGATTTCAGTTTGAAACCATGCAACTTCAATTACCCACATACTTCCATGCATTCATAATTGCATGACTGTTAAGCAATACATCCAATAGAGGGCAACACAGAGGCGAGTTTCTCACACACATGGCCACGGAGAGAGGAGTTGTGCTAATGTACCTTCCTTCCTTGTGTCCAATGGTCAACTTGCTTGAACTATTGGGTACCCTGCGCCCCCTGTGATTTCCAATGGTACTGTTCAGTTTTGTCCATAAGCTTTCAGAAGACATGAATGAGTACAGAGGAAATGAACGCAGAGCACGAACAGAACTGACTGTTTCCAAATCTTTAATGGACCTTTTAGTGTTTTTTCGATAAGTTTGATTTTTTGGAGTTTTCATTTTGTGAGCTTAAGAGACACTAACAATCTTCATTCAAACCACTGTGTGACTGTGATGACCTCAGTTTGATGTATGATCAGACACACTGACAGAAACTAACGGAGGTCCCTCTTTCTCTCTTTCTCTCTTTGGCAGATTTTCCATATGACCTATGACCTGGCTAGTGCAGTGGTAAGAATATTTAATTTGATAGGGATGATGCTGCTTCTGTGTCACTGGGATGGCTGTCTACAGTATCTGGTGCCTCTCCTCCAAGACTTCCCTCCCGACTGCTGGGTGTCCCTAAATGGTATGGTTGTAAGTATTACACACTCTTCTCTCTTGTTTGTTATTTTGGAAATGGGAATATAAAATGTGTATGTGACAATGGTACTGTCTTCTAATTGACCGTTCACTAAGCCCCCCTGCAACACAGTGAGTCAAGCTTTCTGTTCTCGTCTGATTGAGTTTACAGGTAACGGTGGCAGATACACCTTTTATCATTTTTTGGAAAAGCCCCCCATTCAAACTTAAATTCAAAGTACTGCACCAACTAGAGCCTCATTTGTTCTGTTAACACATGCAAAGATGGGCCTTCTTTCATAAACTGGAGAGTCACTGTGTGTGGTTGGGTTTAGTGACCATTCAATGTGTGTGTATACTTTATATGCTGGTGTGTTTTGATCAAAATCAGCCTCACAGTTGAGCTCCAGGTAAGTAAATTCAGCTTCAGGAGTTAAATCAAATGCTGAAAGGTCAATCAACAACAATTAACACCGACTTGTTATAGTGAAATATTTAAAGAAAGGGATCAAAATCAGCTCCTTTGCTCTGCATGCATTTGAATAGGTAATCAAATCAAGTAAATATCTGTCTGTGTACTAATACACTGTTTCAGCTTCAGGTGACAGGAAAAAGAAAAAACATGTAGTTTTCAAAAAAAGTTAAGTCTCTTAACACAGTGACTGATGTGACTCAGTCCAGGAACACCTGCTTTGAACTTCATGTTGTCAGCTGAAGCATCTGAATTTTTTCTGCAGCGCCACCGTACACAGAACACCTCAGGATAACACTCGTCTCAAATGATATACCTGTCAGCCCAACTGCAATGATGATGGAATATCTGTAGAAAAGAATTACAACACCAGCTACTCGCTACCCGCTCTTGACATGTTACAGCTTCTTCTGCCACGGTGTCTGGTGAACTATGATTTGAACAGCTAATGATCATGTTCAACGTCAGTTACGTCAGTAAACTGTGAGTCTAAAGGCTGACGAGTTGATATGTAGGTCTGGAGTTTAAATGTGCAGAGACTGAAGATGTTGTGTTTCTCCAGTAACTGTAAATGTGCTGAGAAACGAAAAGGCTCAAGTTATAATGAGCATTTAAAAAATAGGGTTTTAAAAACCTGTAAATAAAAATATCACAGACAAAAAGCAGGGACAGTGAGTTCTATGACATATTGAGGTGTGGATACAGGCTCAGTCTTTTGTTTTCATATGCAATCTAATTTGGAGCGCTAGTCTATAAATAAGAATTGCAGGCACATTTCATCGGGGACAGTGTTGCAGGTACATTAATGTTCTGCCAAACTACAAAGAAAAACACTGAAGCCTAATGAGGAACTGAACAAACAGGACAACAGTAGAGCAGCTTCATTTCTACCTGTGCAAAAAGAAGCGTAAACGACAGAAGATGATGTTTCACACATCATCATCTTACGCTTGCAGCTGTGAACACAGTATATAGGTGAATAAAACAGATCAATAAGTCAGAACGAAAAATATCGAACTGACGTACATGTTCATGAAAATAGACTTTCTAATGAACAAAAAGGGATAAACAAGACTCCTCCTGTGCTGAGTGCACTGTGAAGGAAAATATTGAAAAAGAAAAAGTGTTTCCCATTAATCATCTGGACTTCGGTGGCCCACCATATTCTAATTTGCTGCACGACAAACCAAATAAATGTTAACACTTCTCACAACAACATAAGAGATCTCTTGCTCGGTGAATTGTACAACTGTGTGCAGCGCTGTTTACTGGTGCTATCGTCCATAAAGTTGTTACTGTTCACGCAGACAGTCAGACCTGATAGATTCAGCTGCAGTTGTACACGTACCTGCAAGTGGAATGCAATGCAGTTCTCTTTCATTTTTAAAGCTGTTCCTGTCACTCAGAATCTGTTGCACATGACAGTAGCGTTCGTGCACGAGCACCAGTGCTACCGACATAGATTCAATGAATAAACGATGATGAAAAAAAGTGAATCAGAATTCCTGTATTCGCCCATTTATTCGGAGCCACTCCAAAGTATAGCCGATTAATTTCTGAACCCATACTGCATCGTTCCACCAAGTTTTGTGTAAGTCTCTCTTGTAATTATTGTATAATCCTGCTTAATAACAGATGGAGCTCTCTTTCCGAACTAAGTATTTTTTTAGATTTTTTCTATTATATTTTATTTTTTACTTATTTATTACCTCACCGGTTACTGTTACCTCTTATATTTCACTTTTCCCTTTTTGCTGCTTCTAACACAGTATTTTTTCCCCTTAGTGGGACTAATATATAGGATTATCCTATTTTACAAACAAAGTGAAAACTTAACCTCCATGGTGAAAGGTATTAACGATTATATATAATTTAACTATTTATTTGACAAGTGATGCTTTATTGAAATGACAGCAGCACATTCAGGATGACAGCAACATAAAGAAGTATATACGAACTAAGTTACCTCTCAGAGCTTATTTGTGCCAATTTACAAAGGATCAAAAAAAAATTTGCCGACGATATGAAATAAAAGTCAAAGAGTATATAATATTGAGTTGTTGATAGTTGTAAATTCTTGCAAGCAGAAAGCAAAAATAACTCCATCTTGGATGCAGAGCGGGCAGCTGCCTCCGTCTCTCTTGGACTCACGCTGGGTCTGGGTCTGCAGCTGCCTGTACCCGTCTCTTCACAGAGAGAACAGGACGACTTGACGTAGTGGAATGATTTAAGTAGCATGAAAGCAAGAAGCGCTCACTCTGCAGAAGTACATTGCAGACTGACTGACAAAAACAGCTATGACTTAGAAGGGGCAGCAAGAAAGTACAGAAACTGCATTTTTCTTTTTTCTTTTTGAACATTAAAAACATTCACAGCGAGTATCAGATCGTGACCTCTCCACACAGAATATTGCTGAGTTTGACTGTTTTGTTTTTCTGAGATGGGGTCAAACTGACTGTGGCTGCTCCTCCCGGAGCAATGTCAGGGTGTGTAGTGTGTGCAGGCCTCCTGGGCGATGCTGATTGTAAATGCTCGCCCGGGGAACTCTTCTGCCTTTTCGATCCCCCCTCTCTCTCTCCAGCTCACATCCCTACGCTCCATATGCACGTTGACTGCTCAGAGGCATCACATTGGAGGTGCAAATGTCAGCTTCCCTAAACATCACCGCTCTGCATCCCGCTCCTATCTTTTATTTCACTTGCCCGAGTGAGACCAACACAGACGAACATGTGTTATTCATCCAAACAGACGTTGTCAATTGCTGCTTGCATCAAAATTAATTTGCAGTGATAGAATTTCCCACGTTAACAATCCCAGTTGTATCCTAGCTAATGGGTTAGGGCCAAAAAATGGCCGAACTGATTGTAATCAACATTTCTCTGGATCCATATTTACAGCTTCAATTCCTCGAATAAATCCTCCTTCTTTTATGGAAACTAATGGGAATTGTGGAAAAGGTTAATTTGCTGCCCCTTGTGGCAGGATCATTTGCTTCATAGAAGGCTGTAACCGCAGATTGCAGAAGGGCCACTGGAGGTGAAGACTAAACTTTAAATAGAATAGAATAGGCTATAGAGAAACAATGATTGTCTGTAGAATAACATGTAGGCTAACATACAGAGCTTCACACTGTACAGGAGCCCGAAGGGATAATACTTTTAATCAGTGTATACAGTATGTCAGGAATCTGCAGTCAGATTTTCTTTCTGTGTTCAGGTATGAACGTGGACATTTTGACATCAGTGCTGGATCAGTCATTCCTAGATTTTCTGTTTTCTATCACTTTTACTTAAATTGAATATTTTTGGGTTTGTGACCATTGACTGGATAAAATACTGTAGTTTCTTTTGATAGGCATTTTACCCCACTGACATTTTAGATATGATCATGAATCAGTACTTTTGATGAATCAGTACTTAAGAGAGGATTACTGCAATTACAACACAATGCTGCAGCTCAAGAAGAGGGATTAGTCTCATTACTATACCTGAGATAAATGCAAAATGATTTTCAATGTGTGTATAAAAATTCCTTTTGCGTAATTTATGGTGTTCAAAATTGTATATAATATAAAACAATCCACAAAAAAACAACCAATCTAATACATTAGTATTTTTAACCACTGCTGAAGAGGTTTTGTTTCCATCTACGTTTGTTTTTTGGCTGGATTACCGAAAAACTGCTGGACAGATAACAACAAAACTTCAATCAATATTTATGATTTTGTGCAGTGGTGCAGATCCAAATCAAAATCCACATCTAGTGAATTTAAATGTGATTTCATGAGGCGGCGGTTATGCCTTAGCGGATGTATGTGGTACTGAGTGCCATTCTGATGTTTTCAGCGTACTGTCAGGAGGATTACTCAAAAACAACTGAACCAACTCCTGTGACATATTGTGGATTGGTTGGGCTTGACTTGAGATTTTGAAATGCATTCATTAACACCTTAAATTACTCAAATGTCCCAGTGAATGATAAAACACATTTTTGTAACCAGTATACAGACTAATTTCTCTCCATATAAGAAGACCAAACATCCAAAGCTGAGAGGGAGATAAATATCAAGGTCGAACAGATGCATCATTTCACAAAAACCTGGGATTAATCAGATCTGAAAGCAATTTAAATAAATTTCCTCATCACTTCCTGTATTGATTTCTCCTCCATTTCTGTGATGACTGAAAATTCATTGGACCTAAGTGTGCAGTCTTCCCTTCGTCAAGATCCAAAATTAATTAACAAAAAAGTGCTGACAAATCAGTTTAAGGTCCACATGAGACATATTAGTGTTAAAAGCATGCAGCGTACATGTAATTAGGGCTGTATGTCAGCTGATGAGTAGCCAACATAGTGTTACTGAGGGTGATGTGGTAGGATGAGCAATTTGTGGTAACGCTTCCCTGTGGACCCCGTGTGCTGAAGTCTGTGCTGACTGCAGTCTGGTAAATTCAAAGTGAAAAGTCTGAGCCACATGTGGGATCCTTCTTCTCACACCATCACAATGCATTAGTCTTCTTAAGCAGAAAAAAAAATCTTGATAAGATATCGCACCCTTCCTATTTACCGCAGGTATAAATACATAATGTCATCATCCGGCCTGTCAGGAGAGCGACTGTCGGCTGAAGGTTACGTCTTTCAGTTGCGTTCGCTCGGTGACGACTTAAAATTCAGATTGTGTCATGTGTTTTTTTTCCTCCTCTCCGTGTCGTTGGTTCGGTACTTTCTGTCTCCAGCTGTGAGAAGAGGAGTGGGGCCAACGAGGACTGCAGATACTGCTGAGTGGTGCAGTACAGGGTGTAGGGACGTTATCTGCTTGACTAATGGCCTGAGAGTAGCTTCTTACTCTTTAGAGGCTGCATTTACTTAATCACCACACAAGATAATGCTCGCTGTCGCTGTGTTGGCTCGGATGAGAGGGCACAGTGCTGTTGCTTTTGTTTGCAGGTACAGGAGAAAGATGTTTTCAGAGTGTATTTGTGCTTATACTGTTTCTGTCCAAGCTCGTGTTAAGCGAGAGACATGTGAGGAGGATTAATATTCCGGAGAGCGCTAGAGCAGATAGTATAGGTAAAAAAAACTGAAATGAAAAGCCTTGCTAACCATGCACAACTGCCCTTCAGCATCAGTCACCCTTTTCAGCCTCTTTTATCTCTGGACCACCCACCACTGTCCCCTGCCTTTCTTACCAAATCCCTGAATGAGTCACTTCCAACAGCCTGGCTCAGAACATAGTTATGAAATAATCAAACTTTTTTTCCTCTCTCTCCTTCAAAAAGGAGACAATCTAGTTTCCTGTTTGTAAAATTCAAGGCCGCTATTGGGATTGTTGTGAAAAGCACTTCTTTTAGGCTCTTGAAGTGGTGCAGATTACACACGATGGGTTAAAACTGTGTTTCTTTGTTGAGTGAGTTATTTACCCCTCAGCCTCAGAGTCCACACAGGGATTAACAGGAGTCGCGGAGTCTAAGAAACGCAGGTGTTTTTCCTCCAGGCTCATTGAGAACTCAGGAAGACTGTTTGCCAAGGAGTTTATGTTTTCTTCTGCATTTGTTTAACTGTCTGCCACTTAGTTAGCAAGATATGCTGAAACTACTAAACAGATAACCACACAACTTGTTGGAATAATCTGGATCAAGTGAATTTAAATGTGGTTTCATAATGGGACTGTTGGGCCTCAGTGGAGGTATGTGCCTCATTTCCAAACATGGTCCTGGCTGAGTTTAACCTTTTCTGATTTAGGATATGTTAATCAGTGAGTGTGGCTGGTGCAGATTTGTTTGCCAATATTGATTGAGAAAAGGAGAAGTGTTTTTTCTTTTCAGAATGTCATCCTTTATTCATTCATAACCCTTCAGAGACATAGAGAAATAGATGAAAAGAAAAATCACAGAATAACATGTTGGAAAAGACTTGAAATACACTTTGCATGCCTAAAGCTCAACAGACAAGTAGAGCTGAACACATAGTTGATGAAACGATAGAAAATTAATAAGAAAAGTTTTTGATGCACTCATGAGTGCAAGCGACTCAGATGTGAGAATTTGCAAAAACACACAAACTCGGACAAAACAAGGAATTTCAAGATGTTAGCCTTCGCTTTTCCAAAACAGTATTTCACAATTTATGATATTTTGTTAATTGAATTAAAAAAAGTCTTTACATAACTATAGTAGTTATTGCAGCCTTACACCAATATACATATGCTTGAGCAGCCTGTTCCCAAGCAGGATCCTTCATCGCTTTACTGGCCAACTTAGTGTTTGCTACTCATGCATGGCTGCAAACCCCTTCACTTCAACGCTCATGTGTTCAAAGACTGCTGTGCCTTCTGTGCCCTTCCAGGGAGAACAGCTTGTACGTAATGTTTGATTGTGTTATTTAAAGAGGAATATTGTGCGCTTAGTTATTTTTACTTTAAATCCAAATTTAAAGCTCTCTAAAGTTTAATTTCCATCAGAATATGAAAGCAAATATATTTTGTGTATGATTTTGTGTATTATACAATGTATTGTATAATGATGTTGTACTGCTGCAGTGAAACTAGGATAACTAGTGAATCAGTGAGCATCTGTGGGAGTACAGATGTGAACTTGCTGGGATTTTTGTTTTTTACCATACGAGCACGGCTGTTGTCGGGGGTCAAACTGTGTCCTTTGCAGCCGAGCATTACTTCCTGTTAGCCTCAGAGTTATCCGTCAGTGTCAACAACAACCGACGCCTCTGGGTAACACTCGGCACTGGGACGCCTGTGAATCATCGATTGCCTCCTTGGTCACATCACCAGTTACAACTTGTGCGAGAAGACTGTTGGAGGCACGATGTTGTGATTATGCACAAGCACACAGTCAAGCGGCTCGGTCTAATTACAGAACATTCTAAGCTGTAGATTTTTGACAATGATGTGCGATGGAATTAGTTTTAATGTGTGTAATAATGACGTCTGTGAGTTCCACAAATAAAACATAGGAAGTGGCGCCTAAAGATGAATATGCAGAATGTGAGGCCACTTGTTTTGCTGCATCAGGGCTTGATTATTTTTTAATCATATTTACAACAACTCTGGAGAAACCAAAAACATCTTCATTAGAATCAAGGGATGATGTATGAGGGAAAATGTATTTTCAGCAATGACTCATGCTTCCCAAAGGACAGAAGGCTGTACAGTAAAAAACAAAGCTAAACAGTTCTTTGAATCAGATATTTGATACTTAACACAGTGAACATACTGAAAAAACCATAATTAACTGCACCAGACCAGCGTGTGAGTCACAGGGTATAAAATACATTCAAAGAATAAAACTGTTTAAACATAGATTTAAACCACAAATTCATTTCTCACTCTTTATTGCTGGAAATTTTCTTTGTTAACTCTGGTTCCTCTTTCTCACAGTCTGATAAAAAAGTCTGACGACAACTAATCACAACTCTGGTCGACAACCAACACTGATGCATTCCTTTGCTGAACAGGGAGAATGAAAGTTAGTCAAAGTATTGAAAGTATTTTTATTATTTTTCGAGGAAAAATGCCAAACATTCACAAGTTCTGATCTTCCTTTGTGATTATTTGCATGAATATCACTGAATATCACTGTAATTTTTGAAATTGTTTTATTTGTTTTGATATTTCATTATCCAATCCTTTAAAACTAGGGTTAGTTAAGTTCACTCGCTAACTTCTGACTATCGTCTCTGCTTCAGTGTTGTACGTTTCCCTGCTGTTACCAATCCTTCCTTTTAATGGAGAAATAAACAGCAGGCAATTTCCTAAGCACTGTATGACTATACGCTAAATTCTGATGGAGCAATGCAGACGACCCCTGTTATATCCATTTGTCTGAGCTCCAAACACGTACAAGGACAAACAGCGAAAAAGTGCTGTGAGTCACTCCAGCCTACCTGATATGATCTAGTGTATTTTCTTTTCCACCCACACTAATGTGTCAAGACAAGCTGTCTGCAGTTTTGCTCAATAAGATGTCTCCCACTGTCTCTGCCCACGCAGGCTAAATGTACAAATGTAGAGGGACACCCTAAGGTTCATGACCTCCCAAATGGCATTTGTTCCAGGGACACGCTCTGGTGCTTTTCTCCTTCTTCAGTGTATGTGTTGTGTACCACAATAAAATATTACATATTCACATGCAGTAACTCGATGATTGGCTGTAAATTTACTAAATCCTTGTTGATGAACTTTGTGGAGCAGAGAGTGGAATGACAAATGGAGACAGTGGTGCATCGTGTAGCATGTGAAACTATGTCAGACAGAGAAAGAACTATATTTTCAATAGGTCTCTCATTTCTTTTATTTGCTATTCTGTTTTGAGTGAGAAAGGTATTCTGTATGCAACTCTTCCTGAGCACTTCTTGTTCACAGGGAGTGAAGCTATTGGAGGAGTCAGCAATTTGGCTACAAGGCCTGTACTGGAGAGCCATTGCATTTGTCTCAACATCGAGACTTACTGGGTTTTTGCACGTCCCCGGGGAAAAAGCATACTTTCACATTTGACATATACTGTATTAATTAGGAAGCTAAATCCTGCTCTGACTCCTAGACAGGATTTTCTCCTTAGGCTGAAGCCAACAATAAAAGTAAATCTGGAAATATCTGAAATGTTGTTGAAAAGGTTGTACATTTTGTAGGGAGTGATAACTCAATGCACAGTAAATACGCAAACAGTTGTTTTATAAAAAGTGAAGGACTTGCCTAGAGGCTGGGATGTGCTCAAAACAAACTCATACAATGTGACGCATCTGAAGGCAAAAGTGTTGATAGCCTCTCAAAAAGCAGGAAGAAGAGCCTGGCGTCATAGCGAGGCGTGAGATGCAATAATCACTCAAATGGGGATAACAACACACAAATCTCCACTCTGAGGCATTCATGTTGTGATGCAGACATTTGTACAAAAGAAAACTACAAGTATAAAAAGAGTATACAAAGAGAGCTTGAGGGTATGGATGTAAATTTGTATTTTCTTTCCAACCAATACATGGCCAGAAATTGTACGGTTAGTCTGGAATTTTTCATAGATTCTTTTAAACTGATTAACCAAACGTACAAGTGGTCAAAATTCTGATAGTCAGTTGATGGTTAAAGATGAACATCCCTAAATCGTCCCTTCTGTTTTGGATCGCCAAACCGGACAGAAGGGCGCTTGCTTGTCAGATAGTTGGTTTCAGTTCAAAGAAATTCAAAGAAATTATTTTGAGGAGGGGCAAGGGGGTTTCAGACACTAATGAACTATGCAACAACCACAATGCTTGAAGCATATCCTCTCATTACTTAGTGTAGGATTAACCTCTAAGGTCTCAACATCTCTGTATCTGGTCAAAGAAGTGACACAACTCAACAACTGTGTGGTCCCCTTCACATCCATGCCTCCTACTACCCCAGGATTAGAGTCCGTGTTGTCAAATTCAGAGGGAGCGACTGATGAGGTTCTTCTCAAACGACTTAGTTTAAGTAATGGGGAGTCAACAATGAGATCAATCCAGCTGGACACAGCTAGATAATAAGGGAGTCATGAACCCAGCTCGAGATATTATTATGTAGTTAAAGGCGCATATGACGACATGACTTTGAGAGGAGAACACACGCCGCGAACGATAAAAGGAATGACTTTCACTGGGTGCTAATCACTTCCCTTCTTTTGTAACAAAGAGCTGATGAAGTTGCTGGTGACTGACTCACTTCCGCAGGGTAGACGCTCATACAGCCAAGCTGGTATGTTACATGACTGTCAGCTCTGAATCCTCTGACAGCGTTACAGGGACTGCAGCCATGGTTCCCTTCCTCCAAAGTCTGCGTGTCTGTTCCAGCCTCCAACGCACAGAATTACAACACATATGAAAAATCAAACCTGAGAGAGCGAACACAATCCAGCCTCTCGCTTCCACGGGCCGCTCACTGTTAAGGAGGCCCTGGGCGTTTTGGGAAACAATGCCTCAGACTTCTGTAAATAATACAAGTTGTGGCTGCTCTTTACACACTTGAAACAAACATGAACTTGTTCTCCCACCCTGTGGCAATCGGGAGAGCGAACAAGGTCTGTTATATCCTGGCAGAGGGAGAGCAGAGAGGGAGAAAAATAATGTGACTCGTTGAAGGGCTGAAGGCTGAGCGAAGGAGGAGGCAGAATAAGACGAAGGTAGAAAGTTCATTCACTGAGTGAGGGCATCAGGCTTTGAGGCATGGAGAGTGTGCTGGCAGAATGTTCGGTAGAGGTTCAGTGATCCATCAAAGGGAAGCCTGTCTTTCCACTCTGCCTGCCGGAGAACCTTCCCTCTCTGCTTTGCCTCGCAGTAACTCCCCCCACTCCCTCTTTGTCTCCCCCTCTCTCTCTCCATCTTTTACAGAACGTGTCCTGGGGTAAGCAGTACTCTTACGCCCTCTTCAAAGCTATGAGCCACATGCTGTGCATCGGGTACGGCGCCCGGGCGCCCGTTAGCATGTCTGACCTGTGGATCACCATGCTGAGTATGATAGTAGGAGCCACTTGCTATGCCATGTTTGTGGGTCATGCTACTGCTCTAATCCAATCACTGGACTCCTCGCGCAGGCAATACCAGGAGAAGGTAAGATCCGAGCAGTGACACACATTACAACGTTTAATACCTGAGATAGAAAGAAGAAAGAGCTTAGGTTTAAATGTGATGCATGATTATGGATGTTGATAAGACAGAGGAAATCCTTTAAAATGAATACTCCATATATAATGTTTTGTTGTTTCAAGGTAAGTGATTAACACTGTGATGGTCTTTTATTCATTTGAGGGTTTCGTTCTTTTCAACTGCATAAAATCCTGCTCATTGGAGCTAGACTTAAATAAATTAGGTCTCACGGATCACGATATCCGGGGCGATGACTGGGAAAGAGGATTTTCTCCCCCCAGGGAGATCACACAGGGCCAATGGGGTGAGGAGGTCTGCGACATGACGAGCCACCTCACTGCCCGTGTACTGCCAGTGAACACATTTCATTCTTCCATTTCATTTCAGTCCCAATTGCATCTTTTTTTTTTTTTTTTTTTTTGCAAAGACAGTGATTATCCGGCATTTCAGCCTAGCCACCATCTGTGATCCCGCTGAGGGGCCTGGGCAATTCCCCAGAACACACAGCCGTGACTGATGCTCAGTGAGCTCGCACGCAACAACCCGAGTGTAACCCCCCCACCCAAACTTTCCCTGTGCTTGTTCTGCAGAATTCAATGTACATACGTATTGTAGTGCAGGGGACTATAATCCCTTGCATGGTATGTCTTGATCTGCTTAAAATGAAGAGCAGATCTTTAACTGCAGCAGCAAAGATGATGTATGTTGATTGATCCATCTATATACTATCTAAACAGTTTTTACTTTTACTGATTTGGCAAAGGAACCAGTGCCTAAAATTTTTAGTGCTTGCCGATTTTCTCTCTTATTCAAGAGTAGACCAATTCAGAACCTGTGGCTCAGTTTCATCTTTTACAAAGTGAAAACTTGCTGCCTTTGTCCGTGAAAGATTCACTTTGCCAGTTTGAATATTCTCTGAAATTTTGCTGACAAAAATTATCAAAACATTATTCTCTTTTAAAGAGAGCTTCAATTAATATATTCAGGCTCTGGATGGTTGGTTACAAAAAACAAAATTCTGATGGATCTCCAAACAATTTTCATCATCAATTAATCTGTTGCTTGTCTCAGTTAAATGTTTTTTCTTTTAGATGACAGAGAAAGCTGAAAAAAAGTAATCAAATGTCCATGAGTTGTGTTTTATCTCAGCAGAAAAATTTGGATACAAGCAACCAGTGAAATATAAGCATATTTGCATAACTCATTAATTATGTGATGGATCATTTCAGCCCCACAGAAAATAAATTGATAATAAATAGTTGCAGCTGTATTATCTCCATGCCCACACACACAAATGCAGGTTAGACTAGAGAACAAAGTATTGGTGGGTAAATGTAAAAGCATTTATCCATTTTCAATGTTCTCTACAGTAAAACAATGGCCTGAACTTACCGACCTCTCCTATTGTCGATCAACCTGGAGAAACCATCCTTCTGTTTTACATGGCACTTAAAACTCTACAAAACCACCCACAGTTTAGCCCAGGAGACTAATCTGGTCTACTGAAGACGTTAACGTCAGTGAGCTCATGCCTGGAACGCTGATTACTCAATTTCATTGCTCTGTGACAGACTCAATTTCAGCCTCACAGCGATCCCCAGCAGGTTTGCCCCGAAAATCAGCTGCTGATTTACACTGAACTGAGAGCAGATCAGAAAAAGTCAATGCAAACATGTCGGGTATACTGTATATATGTATTGAATTCACACTAAAGTGATTTCTTCATAAGCAGGTTTTTATCGTGATGCATAATTTTATCATTGATTTAAAACGGGTGTCACAGCACATTTCCACAGAAAATTAATGAGAGCAGGTCGCCCACAGCGAACTATTTAGCCGCTCGAAGTCACCCTTTGAATTAGTGACATGTCTTTTGCTCACTATGTGATTTACATCTGCTTCACAGCAAATCTGCTTAATCTACATCCCACTTTATCCGTTCGACATCCCTCCAGGCATTGAACTGACAACTCTGAGGCTGTGAATGCCATGTTCATGGTAACCGAGCCCCAGTGTGGAGCCAGATTCAGCTATAGCGCTGATTTGCTGCATGGCTGTGCATATCGGTGGAGCAGGCTGAGGAGCAGCAGGGATGGGTTGAGGGTGCTCAGCCTCTAGTCATCACATCTATCACTGCCACAGCTGGGGGGCTGGGAATATGCATGGAGAGGGAGGGAGGGAGGGATGTTAGAAGTGAGCTAAAGACAGAGATGTTTAGTAGAAGGACACGAGACGATATAGGAGCAGAGATAATGAATCTTGTCAATGTATGAGCCCTTAGAGTAGTTTTTCAAGCAGGAGAAAAAAAAGTGAAACATGATGTAGGCCTAAAAGATGATATCGAGGGGGAGGGGATTTGGAGAAGTAGTTGGTGTGTGTGGAAGGAAATTAGGGTGTAAAGCAATACATGATCTGTGCCTGCTGTGATGCCCCGGTGCTGAATCACTGTGATCCATCACACAGCTGCGTGTCATTCACGTCCAAGTTATTTCAGACATGTTCAGGCCGAGCCTCGATTCATACACAGGCTTTAGAGTCTAATGTAAACCTGCATGTTTGCTCTGGAATAATGTCTCAGTTGAATTCGTGTCAATGAAAAAGAGTTTCAATCATTGGTGGATGCCCTCAAATATATTTCTTAGAGTGACATTAATAGAACATCACTTTCATGTCTGTCTGCTAAGTATGGAGCTTTGTGAGGTAAATTCCATTAACATATGTAAAAATATTTTAATTTAGTTTTTGTATGCACCAACAGGAGACACTCTTCATTTTTAAATAAACAAGTAAATAAAGTACTTCATTTTGTGGATATTCAATTAGCATTAAATGATACGTTCATATTTAAATAGGATTTACCATAGGCAGTTGACAGTACATGAAAACATATTTCCATGGCATGTTATTTTTGCGGATAACAAAGTGCCTCCAGGCTCTGTTACAGCAACACTAATGGCTGGCCGTGCTGCTGGCAAGAGCACAGAAATGGCTTACTATTGTGCCAAATGGTTAATCACAATGTGATGACTGAGCAGGCCATGACTACTTCTAAATAATCCACAGTAGCAGGTGGAACTGGATTCAAATTAAAACAAATTAAAAAGATATGTGAGAAATTAAGTCATCATCATTATAAAAACTTGACATGATGCCGAAGGCCACAAACCTGAAGTATCTGAGATGTCACATCATGCCACCCTCTCCTCTGCTGTAAAAATAACCCCAGCTACTCAAACTTCAACTGTGTGAACTCCAAATAAATCAATTTCCCACAAACAAAAGCCGTTGCCCCTTATCACCTTTCTGCAGCCGGGTGAGGAATCAATGCAGGAGCCATTGTTGCCCCAGTGTCTCCCCTCTCACCGGCCACGGAGCACGCCACCGGCCAGAGCCACAGACGTCACAGCCTGTGTGTGATTACCAGAGGCAATGTGATAGACGGTGTTTATTTTCAGGTGTCAGGGCCCTGGACTGGGTGGGACGATCATGTTTGCAGCGAACTCAGTGAGGAAACAGAGGCCGATCAAAATAGATGAGCCAAAGTATTTTCTCCCTCTTGTTCCTCTCCTGAGGGACAATGATGGCCTTCAGGTTAGCGTGGGTCGAATTTTATCTCCCACTGAGATTCGGCTAATTACTACAAACCGGACACTTCTCACGTCTTTATTAGTGGCAGTATTGGCACCAATGGAAAGGTCCTGCATCCTGACAATACGATATAAATGATGATGTACCGGCCATCTGGCTTTCTTACAGTGAGGACAAAAACTATTTCATCCTTCATCAATGTTATTCTTCTGGCATGTTTAGCAATAATAAAATGGATAGCTCGTTTTATTTTTAAATCCAAAGACCTGAAATCAATACATTTCTCTTTATGAAAATTAGGGCTGGGTAATACAACAATATCAATAATTATTGCAATTTAAGTTTCATCAATAGCAATATAACCGAGGTTCAATATATATTGATGTGATGCTTATGCATGAATTTGAAGTTAGATGACACTGATAATCAATAAACTGTAATGCTGATATATCATGTCTCTAAGTTGTAGACATGATGACCCGTGTATAACAACTGAAGCAGTTTCAAAGCTTCACATTTTTAACACTAAACACAGAAAATAAAAAACGAGACAAGCTCAACAAAGGTCAATCCATTTGGCATCACTTCGGATTCTTGGCAGATGCTAAAAATCAATTCCACTCGTGTTCTCGGAATTAAAGAAATCGCAACAAAATATTCAGGAGGAATTGTGTGAATAATTAACACTTCATCAGTCATGCAAACCGCACCATCTGGTGCATAGTCGGTGCGGCTCCAGGATATCAGGTATACCTCGCTGGTTCACATCAGATCATAGTTCAGCCGCGTATTAGAACCGGGCTTCCTGCACGGGTGAGATAATCAGAGCTGCTACCTTGGTCTGACATAGCCCAGGGCCTGTACTCTTTCCTTCTCTCTTCCACCACCTGCCTCCCTCGTTCTGCCTCTCCCTCCCCACACGCAGAACCAGGACATGCCTCTGTGACTGTGTGAGAGCACGGCCTGTCCTCAATACCCAGACCAAATACACAAAATGTGAAGGCCACAGCTTTTTGTGTTAATTCAAGGAAACTGAAGCTTGTTTCTGTTAATTATTCCATTACTATTCAGTGTTTTAAATTGTGATGCATAACTCCTTATCATCTCCGTTTCTTTCTCTCCCCAGTACAAACAAGTGGAGCAATACATGTCCTTCCACAAGCTTCCAGCAGACATGCGACAGAAAATTCACGACTACTACGAACATCGCTACCAAGGCAAAATCTTTGACGAGGACAATATCCTGAGTGAACTCAACGACCCACTCAAAGAGGTGAGACAATTTCTCTATTAAAGACCCTGAACAGTTTGCATCATCTTTTTCAGAGGCTCCTTTTCTCCGTTTGAAATCTTTCATTTTATTTTTGGAACAAGTAAAAAATATACACGTCTTAAATCTAACAAAAAAAGAGTTTTTTGACAGGTAAGCTGTCACACTGGGTTTAGTTTTCGAACATGAATGAGTTTATTCCCTGAAGATTTGGAGTGAATCGACGTTTTGCACCTTTAAATGCGCATGATGTGAAACTGAAATACCAACACCTGTCATCTCGTCTTACAAGGTCAAGGAGAAAAATAACAAAACAGATTCTCCTCAGTATCTTGGGTGAACACAGAGCAAGAATCAGTCAAGATACAAGAATATTCTTCACAAAAACAATAACTGTTTCTCAGTCACAGAGCTGCCAAGCAATTTTTCAGTTTTTTACAATATGTACAGGTCTGTGCTGCAACACCATAACCTATATTATTCTGAAAGAGGTCAAAGAGAAGGAACCTTAAAGTCAGTGACCAGGTTTTATGTTCTTGGCTGACCTCCTCATAGCAGCACATTACATGGGTAATTATGTACTGGGATATGGGAGAGTAGGGGAATAAAAAGCAAAGCAGGCGTGGAGATCGTGACCATCCCTCATGCAGCCCCATTAAGTCACCTTGCAGAGTCGAACGCTGAGGTGTGGGGAGCTGCTGCACATTACCAGACACTCGCAGGGAGGGGCGGGGATTTAAAAACGATTACTTACAACACAGAAAATCCTACAGGCTTAGTTCACCGTGCATAGCAAGCAAAGTTAAAATCTGCATGGAGACAGCGTTGCTCGATGAAAGCCCATGGGACAGACGGGTAAAAACAAACTCAGTTGCAGCAGAGCAAAGCAGGACATCCGGACTAGACTTTGTCGTCATTTTGCAGTATGACGGCTTTAATGGTTTATTTCTACCAGATGAAGTTATTCAGTAACCCAAAGGACCAGTTTTGTCTGTGTCCTTTTTTCTGTAAAACATCAGAATCAGAATCAGAAATACTTTAATAATCCCTGTAGGGAAATTCAAAAACATCATGACACCCCTGGTTCCTGTATGAAATGATCATAAAGAAACCAGATCCTTTGGTTTTGCTGTAAAAGTAAAAGTCATACATACTACTTAAGTGTACAGAAGTACAATCAGCAAAATGTAATTTAATTATCAAAAGTGAAACAATGTGTCCTGCATATACCTCAGATATATACAGTGTATTACATTATTAGATCAATAATATTGATGCATCAATATGTGCATCATGTAGCATGTTACTGTTACACTACTGTTTCATGATCTAGTTGTTGTTATTGCCATATTGTACATGATAATTATTCTGTTCTGCACTGACCCCACCTTTTAAAAAGCAACATGAGTAACACCAACCTTCTTGTGTCTGCCAGTGACACATTTCTTCTGCCAACTCCCATTTGAATCTTGTTAGACTAAAAGCAATTGTACACTATATGTACATAAATGAAGTGGAGCTTGCCAAAGTTCTGTAGATGCCTCTTGATTTATCAGTGTGGCAAAGCTAACGGCAGGCTTTGCTTTTGGAGTAAAGTGGCCACAAGTTTTGTTATAAAATCAAATGATTAAAGGAGAGGGGAAATTTGTTTTTCAACCTCTGCTGCGGTCTGTGTCCGAGAAATCAATTAAGGCAGCTTAAAGGCAGACCTATTCCAGGTGGACTGACTGAGGCCTCTGGGGGAGGGGGAGTCAGGCTGATTGCAGCTGAGTGTCTGTAGTGCTACGGCACAATTTTGGGGCTTGCTGAGTTGTAGGTCAATTTTGGATCAGAATCAGCTCCACTTAGCAGCACTCAGACTCGCTTTGGGACAGCGGAGGACCACGAAATCAGCCCAAGTATCTGCTCGCTGATTCTGGCACGTCCTTTATCACAAGATTTAGGCAGCTGTTGGCTCAGGCAGTGATGACGATGTGGCATTTAGATGACTGCCAGTTTTAGTTTGAGGCTGGATGGATCAACTGTAATGACAGCAAAGATATTAGTAGCCATCTTAATGTGCAGCAATGGACCATATTAATCCATCCATCCATTATCTATACCGCTTATCCTTAAAGGATCACCAGGGGGGTTAGAGCTGATCCCAGCTGACATTGAGTGACACCTAGGTCGGGCATTGTCACCAAACCCTTTCAGTATTTCAACCTTTACACCCTGACATATGAGCTGTTTTCAGACATGCACTGAACTCCAGATAGTCTCCTGAAATGATTCGGTGGGGCTGTATGTGAGGACACAAATGTCAGAGTCAATTGCTCTGGACAGTCTCTGGAGTTTTTCCAGACAAATTTCCAATGAATGTCTGAGTGAGAACACACGAGATTATGTCCAGAGATTGATTAACAGTGTTGAGGTGGATTGATGATGTGTCTATCATGCAAGAAACGGGAAACTGAAAAAAACTAAAGAATGCATAAATCCCAGGATGAAAAAAGAGGTGCCATGCACTGAAGCAGACAACAAGGAAGATGTCAGTTTTGGAAAGGCAACGTGATTCTAAAGCTTTTGGGGATAAGGGCGTACTCTGGTTGGTATTTGCTGTAAGCTAAAACATATGATTTCCCCAGTGAATGTATAAGTTACATCCTGCCTCCTGCATACTCTACACAAACGACACCTCTCACCTGAAAACTCCAGAGATTTTCCTGTTACTGTTTATGTGTCTAACTCAGCAATCTCCTGCTGCCCCAATTGTCTGGATGTTTTCCGGAGTTTCCGTCTGAAAACAGTTATAGGGATGAATAACCATTCAGTCTCTAGTCTCCAGACAAAGATAATTTTTGAGCTCACAACAGAAAAGGCTGCAACCGAGCGGGGATTCAACCATGAAACCTCTTGTTGTGAAGTGACGATGCTCAAAATTGTCATAGTACCTACAATTCCTTTCCAAGAATCACTGATTATATTCAGCTTGCTATGAAAATCAACTGGCAGCCAAATCACACTTCTTGAGGCCAGTAATCCATCTCAGTAAAAGTTTCTTGGTTGAAGGCAACCGTGGGAAGAAACTCTCCCTGGCATTGATTGATCGTTATGAGCTGCCAAGAAGCATTTCATCGATGAGTAAAAGAAGCATGAGAACTGTGAAAGAAGAAAATGTGGTTGTTTCTTTCATTAAAAGGTTTGTTGTTCAGCTGCCAGTGCCCATTAATGCACCTTGATGTTTATCCCTAACTGCACCTGCCTGCTATAGTAACACAACACGATGACAAAGCGACTTTGACAAAATAATACCATAAGAGATGGATTGTGATGGATTGCCTGTCTCGGGCAAGTTTAAAATTTAAAAGTTGTTTTTCAGACTCTGTTAAAGGAATAAGGAGAAGAAAAAGACGCATATAAATAAAATAATGTAAAGTATATGCAGTTTTTCAGGTAATCTGCTAAATCATGCACACAGCAGAATAACACAATGGCCAGACTGCTCTGCCGTTCTCTCTGCTCGTCCACCCCGCCTTTCTTTTCCTCTGTCTCCCTGTTTCTTATTCTCCACCATATGACTGATCTTTAAATAGGCATAGCCAAAGATTGTTTCCCCAAGAGGACTCCTGGCTGGGCATGAAAACTGCTTACTATGTAATTCATTAGTTCTGGTCCATGATTGAGGTCAGCGCCCCGTGGCATTAGCTGACACCGGCATCTGACTCTGAGCTAACATCTCTCTGCGTCGCCCCCCCGTCTAGCAAGCAGAATGTCTCAGAGATTGGTTATCTCACTGTTAATGTCCTGTTGTTACTGGAGGAGAGTTATCCCTCATGGGGGGTCAACAACACACCACCGCAGATGCCAAGTGCCCCGGCTTTCCATCTGCACGGCAACAGAGATGTGTGGGTAAACAGACAACAAGCTCCTAATCTCCTGCTGGGTCCGAGGGGACCGGATGAGACCAGAGAGATGGCCGGCGGCCGGCACCAGAGGGCAACCTCATCAGGATCTGACTCATGTGCCAAAAAGTCTTATCTCAGGAGTGATGGGGGAAGTGCTTTAGAAGTATTAGGGATGAGGCAGCAATATGCATCCAACGTACTGTATTATGCCAACGGAGATGAAGGATTTGCGGCGTTCTGTGTCCAACTCCACAACTAATGCTAATTTTTCATGTTTCAGTTGGACAGGAGAGTTATTTATGGCACAATCTCATCATTCCTTTTTTTCTCCTTGTTTCCTCTACCAGGAAATTGTCAACTTCAATTGTCGTAAGCTTGTGGCCACCATGCCTCTGTTTGCCAACGCCGACCCCAACTTTGTGACGGGGATGCTGAGCAAGCTGAAGTTCGAGGTCTTTCAACCCAACGACTACATCATCCGGGAGGGCACGGTCGGGAAGAAGATGTATTTCATTCAGCACGGCGTCGCAAGCGTCATCACCAAGTTCAATAAGGAGATGAAGCTGACGGATGGATCATATTTTGGAGGTAAGAACAACAACTGAACAATCGAAACATTTTAATTAAAAGCAAACATGTGTCTGCTGCCATGCAAGAGCAAAAGACTCAGTCTTTTGTTTGACGCTTTTTAAAGTTAAGTTATTACAGAAGTAGATTCTCATTAACCAGTGTTGGATGCTAGTCAGCCTTAACAGTTACATAACCTCTCATCTGGTAGTTGGAGTGGGCCAAGGCATGGATCAGGCATCCCTTAGGACACAGAGGTTCCTCCCCCACTCTTACCCTCTCTCTCTTTCACACACACACACACACACACACATACACACAGGACCTCTTCACCCCCTCCATACATCCCCGCTGCACATGCTTGGCACTGACGAGATCAGCTACTGTAGATGTTCACTGTGTATAAAATCAGAAGCTTCACCCTCGAGCTGCTCTCTGCTGTGCTTTCGTTCTTCCCTCGTCTCCTTCCCTCTCCCATTCCCTCTCCTAAACACTACAAACATCATTCATTTTTTAAACGCATGTAATTTCACTGCACGTTGTTTACTCCAACAAAATCCGCAAGGGCAGACATTGCCGTTTCCACGTGAAAGCCAAGCAAAGCCTCAATTTTAGAGGTTCTTGCATATTTTATCTCATAAATTCATCCCCACTATGGAAGTAGGCTGAGGAGTCTAAGAATACCTTCACTTTGGAGTGTCTGCCGAATGCAGTTCATGTCTCACAGGCGAGCTGAGGAAGGCAGTGAATCAAACACGAGACGAGCTGTCTTTTTTTCTGTTTGGTCAAAGCACAAGATTATTGTCGTACACCGTTTCATGTCGCCACTCAGTCTTTGCTTAAATGTACGACTGCCAGAGAAGGAGGTGCATCTTAAATTCAGCACAGAGTGAAGACTTGTCACACAGCTAGATGTGCAGCATTTGCAGGGCAGCAGCACATCTCATTCAAGCTATTCAATCTCCTGTCCCTATAGCTAAAGAATCACAGTGAGGATAAAACCTTGGGCCAATAAGGCTCAGATAAATGGATCTCGCCGGCAGGGAGTGTCGGTGCATTTATCAAAGAGTTTGAGACCAAGAAAAAAAAAAGGAACCGAAACAACCACAGACTGAACACAGGAGAGAATTTGTTTCTTGACTAACAGAATTTTTTATTAAACGCTTTAGGAAGCTAAAACTTTAAGTATTGTTCGCCTCCTGATGGTCTTTCTGCTGACCCGAACATGTGATTAAGCCGAGGACTAGAGCTTCCAACCAACTGTTATTTTGTAGATTCATTTTTTTTCATTAAATGATGGATGGTTTTGTCCATAAAATATCTGAATATAGTGAAGATTTATATTTGTGTGGTTGCAATTGTGTGGGTTGTTTTAATTCAGTGCAGAGATTCTGAAATAACTGTTTGGTCCAAATTAAAGTAATTAGCAGAATACTTTAAATCAGTTCATTCTAAAGACCTACTACAGATGTATCCAGATGTACAGTACAATCAAATGACTAGTTGAAGCGCAGTGACGAGGTAAACTTCTGTGTTGAATTTATGGATGTGGCTGTAACAGATCAGTAGAACCAGTGTTTTGGCTGCTATATTGCAGATTATATATTATTAGAAAACATGAAAATATTATATTAAAATTGCAGAAATAGTCAAAAACTAAACAGGAATAGTTAGACATTTAAGAAGGTATAATAATAAGTTATTAATAAAAGTAATAATTCCAGAAATGTCTGTCTGTCTGTAGCTTATATCTAAAGAAGCGTTTATCTTATCTGTTTCACACTTGCATGGTTTAGGGCCCAAGGAAGTGCAGCTTCGATTTTGGTGCGATTTGTGATATGTTAATAAACTTTGCATTAGCAAGCAATCTGTAGCAGTGGCGCCATGAAAACAGTGCGTCCACGGCAAAAACAACTGATTCTCCAGTTCAGAGGTTTGGAAACTGAATCCTGCAGCCAGTCTTTACTCGCCGCAGCTTAATACTGAAGTCACTTTTACAATTTCAGACAGAAAACTTCAACCAGCATTGAAGCATCGCCCACCTGGTGTTTTTACCCGTTTACATCCATTAGTAGAGTTGGGAACCCACAGGACACCTCGCCCTTCCTGCTTCTTCTCAAATAATTCCCACTCCCCTTATGACCAGACTGAGAAATCAGTGAAGGGGACTGACACAGAAACAGAGGACGGGGAGAGAGAGAGCGACAAAACCGAGTCCAAAAACAGGAAACTATTAGCATAGTAATGAGCTGGACATGTATGAGGACAGTAGGTCACAAAGTACCTCCAACCATGTCAACGCCTCACCTGCATACTAAAAAGGTATCACGCTATAATCACTCCCGGGCCTCCGTGAATGGGATTACATATTGGTTCCACTGCTCTGTAGTGAGACCAAGGGACTAATAGAGTTTGACGCTAGAACAATAACAGCCAGTGGATAAAAATCCCTGCTGGGCGTCAATGTCTTCCTCACATGGGACTCCATCCTCCTCATCCCGATGGAGAGGAGACCGGGGATAGGGAGCTGGTTGCCATGGTTGTATCCGTGACACATGAAGTGATTGAAAATTATCCACAATGTCCCTGGGCTCACTGGTAACGCTTTGTGACACGGCAACAGACACGTGTCAGGACGCATCATGTGAAGTGTTAGCAGGGACTCACCTGACTTGCACCCACAAATACACACCTTGAAATAGACACAAAGGTCTTCCAGGTGACAGTGCTAATGTTCCCCTCAGTTTGAGTTTGAATAAAGCTTCACTAGTCTAAGTACAGTCGAACCAAAGGGGTTATTTTCCAAAGTGACAGTCACTTTAGTATGAAACTGCCTCTTTGTGTTACAGTTTCTCCACTGCAGTTTAGTGAGAAAACACTGTCAGGCACAGTGGCAGCATAACGTATGATGTATGGACACAGTTATATGGAAACAGTGGTGTTAGCAAAGCCTAAAAATACAGACTTTCCTGCTTTCTTGTTAGCTCAGTGTCGGCGTGGCGCTTTCACGTTCTCCAACAATCGCTCACAACTGGAGGTCAGTGTGGTCTGACAGAATGAATTAGCACCGTTTGAAGCTGTTATTTCAACAGAGGAAAGGAGAGAAAAATAGTTTTGTCTCCCCAGTTGCTTATGCCATTATTTTACTGTGGTTATGGGGCGGTGCAGCAAATCATTTATTTGTAATATTATCTGTCCCCCTGTCTCTGACATGCATGGTTATTGCTTGTTTCCCCTGATTTCAGATAAAAGAATGAGCCCAGACATTGTGATGGACCAGAACCATAATGTCATTTAGAAATTGTTGTTTGAAAGTGGACATCAGGACCCAACAAACCAAGCCAGGTTTAGTTTGGGTATAAACTAGAATTACCAGATTATTAGCTTGGCTAACTGCCTCCTGGTTTTAGCTTGATAAAGAACAGACTTTCCACTGGTTCTTAACTGGATGTACTTTCTTTCATGTCTAATTATTCACATTTAGTTTGAGTATTCCTGCGATTTTGTTTGAATATTTTCATGTTTTGCATATTCAGCAACATCCTTGCAGCCACAGCATCGGTTCTACTCATTTGTTAGTTATATCCAGAGAGAACAGTAAATTCAACACAGCAGCTTGCCTCAGCACTACTTTCAAACTAATCATTTGATTGTACCGGGTTCATCTGGACACATCTGTATTGGGTTTTCAATATGAACTGAAGCTGTAATTAGAAACCTCTCTTGCTTGAGGGGGAGAAAGTTCACTTTCAACTATAACAAAGCTGGCAGGAGAGGAGCATTTGTTGTTTCAGTTCATTCACTGGCCCTTTACTGTCAAACACTGCATGTACCTTTTAATGTAGAACCACGGAACGTCATATGAGCATGTTGGGAGTAAAGAGAGATTTTTATCAACCTAGGCGAACCAATCAGTAACTGTCTTCCTGTCTTGTGAAGTTACATTTAACAACATGCATGCTTTTCTCCGTGCCGTCTTTTGTTAGCAGAGGTACCATCTAAAGGGAGGTTTTTCCATTCCTGAGAGCCCCAACACCTTATTCACACACACAGCGTCGGAGTGTTGCTCTCACATCTCGCACAATCTGTGCTCTATTTTCGTGACAGCTCGTGGCGTAGCTAACAAGGATCACACCACGAGTTGGCATTTAACAATTTAATTAAGGTGGAAGTTCTACTATAGGCTGGTGCAAATGTGGGTGGAGGTTGAGCCGCGTTGGTGGCTGAGCAGAATCAAAGAGAAAGTTGATATGTAGAAGGTACAATGTGAATGAGGAGGATTGTTCACTTTCTGGTGCTACTGATTCATATAAGCAGTGGATGTCAGGTTCTACACATCATCTAACACACATATGCTAATCAGGGATTTACTGATGATAATAATCATGCAAGGAAATGTTGATCATTTTATACGTCCTTGTTTCCCAGTGAGCTATTTTTGTATTCACATGAACACAATGATGCAATAATATCATCATGGCGAGAAGCAAGGATTTAATCTGTCGTCACTGACTACACAAGTTAAACATTAATATTTTAGGTTTCATCACTGATCAATGAGAAATTGTATCATGCTATTTTCCTTTTATTTAACTTTAACCTCACTTTATTTCCGAGGGAAATATTATACTTGCTGTGTTAGAGTACGATAAATGTACTCAAATTAGTTCCTTTTCAGATTAAGATTGTTCATAAAGATATGATAATATCTTAATGTCTTGACCAGTGATTCCCAACCTTTTTTAACTTGCCTAGTCACGTCTCAGAGTTAAATGTAATGGACTGTATTTATAGAGCTTCTCTTTTCTTAATGATGACTCAAGTGGCTCAAAGTAGTTTACATTCACACATTCACACACAAATTCACACAGCGCTTCTATATCTGGCTTTTTGTCTGCCAGTCATGCATCTCATTCGCAGGTTGCCCAAATAGCCGTCAGGAGCTATTCTGGGTTGACTTTGGTGTGTGAACTAGTGAATCGAACCACGATCCCCTGATTGAACGATCCTACCTCCTAGGCCAAATCATTGTATTTGTTTTAGGTTAAAATATGCAGTATATATTGTTAACTGACTACTGTGTCACATTAAGGGACCATTAGCTCTCTGCAGGATGATGAATTATCTGAGTATAATGCAAGTGACAGCACTGCTGATGGGCTTCTCCTTTTATTTACATTCACATTAGCATCTGCTTCTCTACCTTTTCCCACTCTCGGGTCATCTCATGCTAATTTGTACTGTAATTACTGGCTTGAATTCCTTTAAGCCCCTCTGCACCCTCCACTATGCTTACTGTCTCTTCATGTGTCTAATTTCTCCCCCCTCTTTATCCTCTTTTCCTTTGTGCTCGTGCCCCACAGAGATCTGTCTGCTCACCAAGGGCAGACGAACGGCTAGCGTGAGGGCGGACACCTACTGTCGACTCTTCTCTCTCTCCGTCGACCACTTCAATGAGGTGCTAGAGGAGTACCCCATGATGCGACGTGCTTTCGAAACCGTCGCCATCGACCGACTGGATCGCATCGGTAAGCCCTGCCTCGATCTAACTGTCCGATTGGTCGAATCTCTTGCCTGTCATCGTGCCTTGTTGTCTTGTCTTTCTCAGTATTCGTTTGCCTTCCTTGTTCATAAAAGCATTGTGTCTGCCATCTTGTGCTGCATGACATGTATGCCGTTTCCCCCCCCCCCAACTTCCGTCTTTTTTATTGTGTGTCTAAAATATTATGAAAGAACATTTTTATGTAACCAGTATTAATCCTTCTAGAGAACCAAAGTAGTGTTTTATGGTTGGATTAACTGGGAGACAGTGCATGCCGCTGTCCGGGAGGGAGTCAGGTCGCCCCCTCGTTGGTTTGGTGTCGACCCCCCCCGCTGGATGCCACCGAGTGGATGGAAGCTAACCTCACATGCATGTGTGTCTGGTCCTCTTTCCACTCATCTGCACTCCTGGGTATGAGCAGCACCCCACCCCATATCAGAGATGTCAAAATCAACCAGACACGAAGCCCATGAAAAAAACGGGTGACGTCAGGGAGTTATTCCCAGTCCAGGCAGGACCCTGTAGTTTCATTCAGCTTTACCCACGTCATCAATAACACTCCCTTCTTTTCACTGTCTACATTTATAGAAGAACTTGGCCATGAAAGATTGTAGTTAGAATAGAATAAGTGGTAAGACACACTGTAGATGTGTTACAGTTTAAAAAGGGGCACATGTATGTATCACAAAGAGGGCAATAATTGGTTGCATATTCTTTTCTAAGACTTTGATTGGAACTGACACTGATAAATAATACACATAGAAGATTATAAGATAACGAGTGTTGTAGTAGAACATATGTCTTTGTCTTTGCTCATATTCAGCCTCATTAGAAATATGTATATTTTTTAAAATTGTATTGCTCTCCTCCTAAAACCTTTTTATTGATAAATAACTTGACAACACACTATTCTATATGTCTCATGTATCGAGTGTATCAACTTTATTGAAATGATTTATATTTCAAAAAATAATTATTGGATCTTGAGGCTGCAGGTGGTGAAAACGTTGCATTTTACACAACTCTGCTGTTGTACAGAAAGCTGCTTCCTCATTTAAACCTATAATAAATCTCTTAAATAAGCCAAATTAGAGATGATTTATGGTTGATATCATTGGCTTATATGGCTGCTGGACAGGCAGCTGGTCATTGGCCACATGTTATCAGTGCGTTTGCCTCTGGCTTTACTTAATAAAGCTGCCTTCTTGTCAACGTTTATGCCCGTCGATAAAGCTAAAGCACGTCATGATTATCTATTTAGTTACTGTCCAACAATTACATCCACCTCAAAATTATATCTCCTGTATAGAAAATGTTGAATTTGCATAGTGACAGTGTGCCAATGTTGTCTCATATCAGTGGTTAAGCTTGCAGTCTGTATCCACTTCTCTATCTGTTCCTGTTGATTTTCTTTGTCATGGCTTTGTATTTGTGTATTATTTTTGCCTGATACGGGCACGTCGTCAGTATTGAATTGCTTTGCGACCCAAGTTTTTGACACTGAAACACTGTAGTCAGCGACAGGCAACAACAACAACAACAACAACAAGACCTCTCCAAGTCAATCAGAACCCAACAACAGATGTGTGTCACTGCATAGACAACCTTTTCTCCTCAGAGATATGTTCGTATACAACTGTGATTTTGGAGGGAACATCAAGTTGTCTGGATCAGGGCTGGACGATATGGCCATATAGTATAAAAATGTTCATATCAGTCAATATTGGTAATCATCATGATCAGTGGGACATTATCATTTACATTAAAGACTGATTTCATAAGGACAGAGAATCACAAACACTTTAAAACATTTTACGAATCTGAAATATATTTAATATGTATTATACCTCTTTACTGTGATTGCACAATGCAATATGTCTTTACACATTAAACCTTTGTTGTATTGCTATTGATGAAATTATATTGCAATATTTCTTTATTGTCCAGCCCTCTTCTGGATTATATCAAAAATATCTGATAACAAATCTGCAATATTCCATAGTACCCATGTCTGATTAATTATTAACAGTCACTTTGTAGAGCAGTTTATGCCCTCTGCAATATGTGCTCATACCAAGTATGCCAAGTGAATATGGTGAGTGCTAGGCAACTAAAACAGTTTGGTTCAGTCTAGGGAAAGATTGTGGTCATGTTTACATTTTTACAACCCTAAAGCTGCCTTCACATGATAAGAAACTTGCTCTTAATTCACAGCTCGGTAGGGGGCGCTGACATTTCCGGAGGCGAAGGGCTGCACAGGTATACGTAATAAAGAAGCACATCAGGAGGCACATAAACAGCGTAGCTAACTTTCCTTGAATTGAGAAAGTCTTCCTTGGGGTCAAAGTTTCAATGGTTTAAATTTCAAGCGCAGCACTCGGTGGCGGTTTTCAAGCGGTGTGCCGCATCAGGGGTAGTGCATCCACCTGGTCGGGTACCACCTCTCCCCCTACAGGAAAACAAGGGAAGAGTCAGCACAGAGCAGTTATAATCCTCATCATGTGTGGGCGGCATAATACAAGATGAAATCTTTTAACTTCTTCCATTCACCCACCAAATACTATGCAACACATGAATGCTACACTGCATCTTGCATTAGAATTGAACTATAGTAAATTAGCTGCATATGAACATATTTCACAGGGGACAAGGTTGCATATTTTTACTAATATACAAAAAAACACACATCATCTGTGTTTGCCCTGTAGTGAAGTGTTTAATTTGTTTTCACTGTGCCCTTCTCAAACACACTGTATGCCCTTTGACCTCTTCAGTCCTTAATCTACATTTGCCCTTTTTCTGAGAGCTGAGTTAACTTTTCACCGCAGCTGAACGTTAGAAAAAACGAAAGCTGCCCACTCTGAGGGACACCTCTCAGAGTGACATACAGTAGATTGGATCCTTCCAGACTGACCATGAAGGGGGTTTTGTCTCATACGAGGGAAGATACTTTTGTCATGATCCGTGCTGGTTGTATCGTTTCTCTATATGAACTGCATTTGGTTACATGCTTGTCTTGCTCTAAAAAAGGAAAGAAAAAGTAACCATGCTTTGAAACCAATAACGTGTTGCACATTTGACGTTATCTTTTATCTATCTAAAAATCATTTGACCAGGAGTCCGTCTTGAGACGAGCACATCTCGTTTTCAAGAGTGTCCTGGCCGACGAGTAGGCATCAGGTAAACACTTTATTCCAATTCCAACATTCGAACAGGGACAAATTGACCTTTAGAGGTTTGCTAAATGGACCCGGTCTCAGAGTCATCCTCCAAGAGTTTGACCTCTTGCTAAAGGTTACATCAACTGTTATTAATTCTTGCATAAGTGACACGCAAACCAAGTCACCCACACTAGTCCTGCACATGTTTTGCTGGACACATTCAAAATAAGACAATCAAGGAAACAAAGAGACCTCATTCAGTGTCACATGTCATGTTTTATTTTGTGACCTATCTCTGCACAGAATAATCAGATGGATTATGAATACATACTCAGCTCGATTGCTGTGACATTTTTATGTTATCTTTGAATTCTTTGTTCAAAGTCGACTCACAGATGAATTCATGTCTGCAGATTAGTAAAAACTTTACTAATGCAACGCCACCTACAGTTTTTGTTACATGCAGAAATCCCATTTCATTTTCTATTCATGTTTTCACCAATAGAGAAAAAAATTTGTTTCTGATTGTCTGACTTATATTACTTTAGTCTTTTCTGTCAATAATTTAAGAAAAGACAATAATGACACTATTGGCACTAGTCAATTAAATATTTTGGCTAAAACTTGAAGCAGACACAGAGCTGCAGTAATGTCATGTTGTTCACATGTGGAGCGTAAAAGTTTATTCAACCCATTAAGAATCATTTTATCACGCACATTTACACCAGTTATACCCTTTAACATTTTTTTCAGTAATTTTGCAGTTAATAAAATCTGAAGAAATGAATCTCCTGTGAAGAGATGAATTAAATAGAACAATTTAATGTATTACAGACTTATCAGAATACATTGTAAGTCAGAATTTAAAATGTGTAATTGTTTGGTGAAGCCTTAAATGCATCTCTAAATGTTTTTTTGTTTTTTTTACAAAATACTTGAATATTATTTATGTGATGTTATTTATGTGTTGTGTTTTGATTGTTCTTTATTGGTTTGTTTGGTGCTTTTGTTGGCTTAAAGCAGCTTCAGAGGATTTTTTTCAGATATGGGTTATTTACTGTATTATCTTTTTAATCAAATTGATTGATTAATGAAAAATATATATTTAACTAATCCTATTGGTTCTATTATGCGTGAAAAGACGCATTTATATATTAATACAGGTTTTGTTTCAAATGGTGATCTGACCCATATCTGATCTATTTTTATTTTAATATTACAAGTTTTATATATATAATAGAAACCTTTATGAACCCATGGGTGGTGTTTACATTTTGTTCATGTTTTAGTTTTTCTTGTTGTTTCTTTGTATGTTTTCATTTTGTTTGTTGGCTTGTTTGTTGACTTCCTTTTTTTTAGTTTATAGATCAGATGTAATGCATTTTATGGACATGTTCAGAAATGATCACTGGTACTGGAATATTTTGAACGTATACATAGAGTATAAGCCAGGTTTTGTAAGGTTTAAAGTGTCCCACTCGGTTGACCCCTAGTCCTGTAGATTTGCAGTGTGAAAATAAGTGTGGGTTAAGCTCAGTACAGTGTTAATTTTATACCATTAAGTTTGGAATTAATTAATCATTTGATGCAATAGTGTATTGCCGGAAATGCAATTCTGCAGCTCCACATCCCGATCACCACCGCGCAGACTATGGCTCCAAATTATATTAAAAGCACTTATATCTGGGATATCCATCTTTATTTTCAGTCTATGGTTCACACCATATAGTTTTGTTTGGGCTGCATAAGTTCATAACCTCTTTACCTCCAGCCCAACCCCCCCTACCTCATTTCTACCTCCTTCAAAAGTGACAGTTACACCACCTATATACTCCATGCTGAAAAGAGGCTATCATAGCTATTCACATTGTTTTTACCAATGGAGTAACTACATCCATCAAGCTTGAACGAACTACAGAAAAATATCAGCTCTCCAGAAGAGATACAAAGTGAAATATTCTTCATATAATATGCTGCAAGCAACTTAACTTCAAGTGTATAATACTGTTCCTCTTAAAATCGGATAAATGTTTTATGTGCCTATTTATCTTTTGCACGTCCTTAACTGAGTAACAAAAAGGATGAGATGAGGAGATTAACTGAATAACAAAAAGGATGAGATCAGATGAAGAGATTAGAGGAGGAGAGAAATAAGAGGAGGCCAGAGGAAAACAGGAGGGCAGCAGGGGGAGGAACACATGAGACAGATGGCCTGCACCCCGGAATAGGTCACAGAAGCCTGTAACAGTGCAATTTGTATGAGCTGTTTCTTGATTCAGAAGATTGTTTGTATATATGACAGTGCATTTCTCCTTTAAAATTATGAATATTTTACACAGTGACTGATGCCAAATTCCCTGAACTCACAGAAATAACCCTTCGTCTAACCACCTTGTTGATGAAACCAGCAAATATTCACATCCTCACCAGGTTCAGCTTTGGAAAAATAACAAACATGTGTTGTCCTTCCGATCTACAGAGTTTAACCCCGTCACCTTTAAAAATGCAATGAGAGCAGCCTTGTAAGTTCACAGTAGTGCTATATTCAAGTGCGTGGTGCTAGTTCTTTAGCTCCTTACTACCCGACCTTGTAGTGACTGTTGCCGTCAAAGTGAACGTGAAACGAAGAACTTCATTCTAAGACGCCGACGGCAAAGATAAACACAACATCCATCCATTTTCAGCTGCTATGGCAGTAAAGGTCCTTCCTTTTAGCTGAATGCACGGGTTGTAAGCAGCCTTGAGGAGGAGAGAGCCGCACAGCAAGTCCTGCAGACTCGACGGGAAACTTGCCGGAGAAAATATTCTGTCCACAAGGACGGAGCTTAGTGATTGAGTGACTGTGGCTAAAGCCGTCACCGCACTGAAATTCCACTCTGTCTTCTTTGGCGACAAATAATGCTCCGCAGCCCCATCGATATGCAAGGTCAAAAGTAATTACAAGAAAATGCATCTTCTCGATAAACGTGGACAGAGTCATTTAAAAGCAAACACTTTAAAGGGAGCATTAATCTTTAGTATCATTATCACCTAATGCGGCAGCTCCCTCTTCAAAACGAAAACAAGACGTCTTTCATTTAGTAGCATTTTACCACAGGTTTGCTCCTAAACTCCCAAAGCCTCAAACGCGTTTGGTGTTGCACGACGCCATCTGTCAAACCTTTTATTATCATGGTTCATGACTTTATGACGAGCTGGGAACGAGTTCTAAGCCTGTGGGCTGAAAATGCCCTTTAGAGTGCACAACTGAAACTATATATTTACTGTATTAAGGGAGCAATTTATTTTTATTATACAATCGTGTAGATTTTACTAAAATAGATGTAAGTATCCAGATCATTTCATGCAAATTTTAATGATAAAGATAACATGACATTCTGTGGTAAGAAAGTTTATGATTATGTGTTAATATTTACCTATAAAATATCCATGGTAAGGTACAGTAGTGTATGTAGGAATAGATCTTTGTTGCTGTCCTTTCTTGTTTTTATTGAACCTTAAAAACTCTTAAAGCTTATCTGAGTGTCCTTATGATGTGTTTTAGTCGAGTTGTCATTGTGATTTAAATAGAATGTGACTTTAAATTTATTCTTCCAGTTTAGACCTTTTGTCTTTTCTTCTTAAAAAAACTGTCCAGTAACGTGTGTGGGTCCCACTCATCAGTATTCTTCTGTGTCCCATTGTCCACATCAGCACCTTCCACAGTCGACGCTATCACATCACTCTTTTAGTAATTTTTGTCTCCTTATGTGTCCTTCACCCCTCTGTATACTTCTCCATAGCCATTACCATACAATGTTCTCCACACTTTATATTCAATATGACAAAACTTAGTGGACATGAAAAGATGCAGCTTGTAAGATTAGACCATTTCATGGAATCAGGAATGTGAAACCTCTGTATGAAATTTGGTGCAAATGCAAACATGCTTCAGTCTTACTACTGAAATCTACAAGCTGCATCTTTATGAATACTGTCCTCAATTCTGCCCTGTCCCTGTGGTTTAGTGTAACCAAAGTTTGCCATGGCTGTATGTGCTCACTTTTCCTGACTGCACCCCAACAGGGAAGAAGAACTCCTTGCTGCTGCAGAAGTTCCAGAAGGATCTGAACGCCGGCGTTTTCAACACGCAGGAGAACGAGATATTGAAGCAGATTATCCGTCAGGACAGGGAGATGGTGATGATGGTGGACCGCAAACAATCGGTCACCGGGATGAACTCAACACCAATGTCAGGAAACTCCATCATTAACTCACCAGCCCAGCCGCCCTTCGCTGCCTTCGGCACCAATCAGCTCCAGCAGTCCTCAGTACCCCTGACCTTCAGTGCTTCAGCTATAGCCAATGCCTCCGCTGCCCGCATGCTGCCTGCCGCTGCTGCTGCCGCAGCGCAGGGAATTTACCCCGTACCCAGTGTTTCCCATGGCAACCTGAGTTCTTCCTCGGCCAACCCACAGACCCCGCTGCAGCAGCAGGGAGCGATCATGTCGCCCTGCTCCTTCACGGCTGCCATGTGCAGTCCGCCCGTGCAGACCCCTATGGCAAGCCGGAGCTTCCAGTACGGCTCACGCACAGCCTCCCAGCTGTCACTCATCCAGCAGCCCCTTGCCCAACCATCTCTATCAACACAGCAGCAGCTTGCTCAGCAGCCCGCTGTGTCAACTGCAGCTGCAACCTCTGCAGCGCAGCAGCAGCAACAGCAGCCGTCGCCTCAGCAGGTCCCTTCACCTCAGCGGGGAGACATGCACAAGAGCACACAGGCTCTTCAGTCAGGCAGCTTGAGTCGAGATGTCCGACACTTATCGGCCTCCCAACCGTCACTGCCACATGACACATCTCTGGGGCCCAGGGTGCACCCAGCCTCAGGAGACTCTCTGGCCTCCATCGTACCACCAACAGCAGCAGCGATCCAGGGAATGAATCTGCAGAGTGGAATCCGCACCACGGTGCCCCAGCGGGTCAACTTGTTCCGGCAGATGTCATCAGGAGCTCTGCCCCCAGTTCGCTCAGCCACGGCAGCGGCGGCGGCGGCAGCAGTGGCAGCAGCAGCATCTTCATCCTCAACCCAGCACAGGGAATCCCCCGGATCGAGGAGAGATTCTGTCCTGAGCAGTACGGAGACTGAGCAAGACAAAATGCGTTTTGCATCAAATTTATGATCCCATTTTTGTTCCCCCTTTTCATTTTTTAAACTTAAACATGTTTGGAGATACAGCAAAAGAGATGAAAATGAGGAACTCCAGCATTTTTGTTTCTCTCCGGTTTTCTTCTAAAATAACCTCAAAGAATTCCTGTACATACAAGCCCTTGTATTATATTTTAGACACATTGTCTCCCTAAACTTAAGAATGTATATTATACAGACACATCTGTTTCTTTTACGCCATATTAATCATTTATATATATAAATATATGCAGCTATACACGTACATACAAATATACATGTATATGTATGTATGTATGTATGTATGTATGTATGTATAGCTGTGTGGATGGATGATGTGTGCGAGTGTGTGTGTGTATATGACTGTGTATAAAATCCAACTACAATATTTGGCAATGGCAATTTAAAAGCTGTAGTATAAACATCAGTCTTCCTTTCTGACAAATATAAAGAATTATATATGATGTAATTTTTTTTTTCTTTTCTTTTTTTGCTTTCTTTTTTAAAACTGGAATGCATTGTGGATTACGACAATGAGTTTAGTTTTTTACCACTGAAGAAGAGGAAAATCATCTTCTCCTATTAAGAAGCTTTAGGCACCACTGTGGAATAATAAGTGCGAGCAACTCTGATGAATAATCTCAGAAAGCACACGTAAAAATAAATCTCACACGCTGATTTCCTGAACCTCCATCCCAGAAACCAACGAATACTGTAACTAAGTGTTATGTTGCTTTCAGCGATGAGATATCCAGTCTGCTGAGCTGCTATATCCCCACAGCGGCTCGCAAACAAACTCTTGACAGTGTTATGGGTCAAAAGGGAATAGATAATAGAAATGCTGATTTCTGTATTTTTTAGTTTGGAGTGTGGAGAAAGATATGGATGGATGCTATTGTTTTTCTATTTCTGATTTCAGATGGCTGAGATGTTATGTAACGTTGCTTAAAAATTCTGTGTATATTTATAATATTTATAAACTAAAGATTATCACCATTATGCAATAGACTGTGACATAAAGATTACCTATATGTGTGCTGTAAATAGTTTTGTAGAGCTAGTATTTACAGATACTGTGTGGTGCATTCTCTATCATAACAATGTCTTACTTCTAACAGGAACCTGGATCATCTATATGAGACAAAAAGGTTAAGAGACAAAAATACGTACGTTTCATAAGAGATAGACAAACCTTAATGCAATAGCTAGCACAACTTAATGGTGAGAAATGTCTGATCGGAGGACATTTAATAATCCCCCCCTCTCTCTGTATACTACCCCTAGCTCTACTATCGTTTTTAACACATCAAGTGAACAACAATATTTACCTTCATTCACATCGTCCTATTGAGAGTAAACACGTCTTTTCTTTGTTGCCTCACTTCCTCAAAAGCAACTCATTTTAGGAATGATTATTTTGGTTTTAAAAGTCAAGCTGATTATTTTATGAAATGGATTATTCAAGGACAGGCTCACGTTTTTTACGTATTTAATTTAGATTTCAGTGCTTGCTCATCTGCTTCTTGAGTCAAACTGTACTGTACGCTCTCACATCACAATTACTGTAATTGAACAGCCTGGCCTCAAAGACGTCAGGTTTCCAGTTGCTCAAGTGTGTAGAGGGGTTAGAATCTTCACTGAGGTCATTCTGTGCCTCTGCAAGTTTGGGAGGGGGGTGAACGCTGGTTTGCATTAAGGTTTCTCTCTCATGTAAATCCATTACATGGGCTTAGCCACTCTCAACTGACCCAGACTGACGCTCAGAGGGGGAAGCAAGGTCAAGCCAGAATACTGTGACTCACTCTATTAAAAAAAAAAAAAAAGAAAGAAAAAAAAAGGATTTCAAATATTTTAATCTTATAATAGCTAAAGTATTTGATGACTCTGCAGCCATTACGGCTAACAGGTCATTTTCCTGCACACACTGTTGATTGTACATCGTGCTCAAGCCCTCCCTGTCTGTGTTCTGTCATTTCACTACTTCTACATAGAGTCATAGTTTTCACGGCACCATCAGTTCGGAGTGACTAAGCCCTCGGTCGGTGATGACGGTATTTTAAGAAGACCTCGAGTCTTGGCTCCAGATTATGTCGATAGTGTACTGATACAGCCGATCCACCAGTTGTCATGAAAGCATGCACTGTCACAAATACTTAAAAGAAAAAAAGATACTATCTCAAAAATGTTGACGTTAAATGTTAATGTTAGATTACGTTTCGTTCGCTGTCCGTCTGCCTAGACTCTGTGTGTGTGAACAGAAGCATCGACTCTTCACATGGACATTCTTAAGTATTCGTGCCTAAACTATAGCCATGTTCCATCCTTCGTTAAGCGTGCAAGCTCGTTGCGTGCGGGGGGATGGGGGGGCACTTCCTGCACACGACCGCCTGTTCATTTTTACTATACTCTACGTGTTCTATGTCTCAGTGTTTTTAGACGGGGAAGGAGCAAGCGATGATGATGGCCAAATGTCTCCGTTTATCCAATTGGTACCTTTTTAACTTACAATGTGAACTTCTATCTAGAGCCAGGTTTTTTTTTTCTTCCTTAAGTTCTCAGTCAAGCTATTTAGGATATTTAATGAAGTTGTGTACAGTTTAAAAGTTAAAAAAAAAAAAAAAAAGTGCAATCTTTAGACTTTGCAGTCAGGTCACACTCAAAATTGGGAGAACCTTTATATGTTTCTTTGTCACGAGTCGCTGATGTTTGGATTGAATATTGATGCGTGGAAGGAAAACTGGCCAAAGCAAAACATTCTGAGTCATTGTCTTTGTTATTTAAATTGCACTTTCTGATAATTTAAAGAAGGAAAAACAAAAGAAAAGGGAGGGATTCTTTCAGCAAGATTTAGAGATGTTGAATGAGTCCGAAAGGGAGCAACATCCCCGAGAGTTCGTGCTGCCCTGATCCTGTACGAGGTTCTAAATGATTAGGTTGGTGGTGGTGGGGGAGGGAGGGGGGTGTTCTATTTACAACAGAGAGCGCTTAATCGTGAATATGCCATAGTGAATAGGAACTAGTGCACAGTCAAGATGGATAGCAGCACTGTTGGTTTGTGCTGTTTTTGATACTTGCCTTTGGAGGGAGAGCTTCCCAACTATGTGCTTTTTTTCACTATACCAATCACAAACTAACATACTGGAATGGGCATTAATGGTGATGTACAACACAAAACTAATGAGCTTACATATTAGCAGTATAGAGACTCTCAACAAACCAGCACATATATTTGTATATTTCTTTTTTTTGTTTGTTTTGTTGGTTTGAGGATAAAAAAAATAATAGTAATAAAGAGATGCAAAAAGAACTGAGTATAATGCCCAGAGAGGACAAACCAAATGCTCGTTTGGTTTCCGACGACCACAGGTTTCATATGTTTACTGATGATGTGCGTAGCGGAGCGAGGGGGAGGGCGGGAGCCGCAGCGAGCCGCAGCGAGCCACTCCGTCCTCCTCTGCGCCGCTCACACGGTCATTGTTCAGCTCATGCTCATGTAATCCAAGGTTTAGAGACAACGAACTATTAGTTGGTTATTTGATACAGACGAAAGAAAGGTAAATGTAGACTTTCTTACAACAATATGCAGACAAACAGTGTTTGTCAAAAAATCTTTTTGATTTTTTTTTGTTTATTTTGTTTGTAAATAATAAACCTTTAAAATATAGAAAATAAACGACAAATTGTCATTTAAAAGCAAGTGTGTGTCGTTCTGTTGTTGGGCAGTTTTTCATTCATTTGCAATTTGATGGGGGGAGCAACTGCAGAAATGAAATCAAAGACGAGGCAGTGATGAAGAGGAGTCAGAACAGTGTCTGTCAGCAGTTACAGGTGAGGTGAGAAATCTGTGTGTGTGGTCACCTGGGATTTCCATTCATTAGCACTTATCAGTCATCTGAGGCCGCTTTCAGACATGACCTCTGGAGGATGTCTAGAACTGGGTCCAGACTTTCTCCAGAGGTCGCCTTTCACACATGAACAACGCAGCAGCGATCACGTTTTCTTTACAGCACATCACCAGCGACGGCCCTTATCACCAAAAGCTCCCTTGACAGCCTTGTCTGTCTCCTGTCACTTTTCAGAGATATTTATATTCTTTTCGTGCGTTTTTTTTCTTTTCATTTTTGTGTCTGATTCTAAAACTGTATTACTGTTCTGGGTTATACTGTGAAAAAGGCACAACCATTCATCTTCCATTTAGCTGGTAAAATTGTCCATCTTCTGTTTAGTTAAAGAGGTAGTTGGTCTTAATTGAGCAAATTACGCCTGATTAGTACACTTAAACACTGGTAATTGTGCCACAGCCAACATTATTAGTCCAGATCTAAAAAAAAAGAATAAAAAGAAAAACAGCCCTAGTGCAATCTTATCAGAAGTAGCTGCCCTATCCAAAACAGGCTGAAGAGCATTGCTATGGATGACGAGTTCATGCTCCGACAGTATGAGCCACCCAAGTCCACCCATGACGAAGAGGAAAGCAGAGCTGACCAGGGTGAGTGACACCCACACCAATGACCAATATGTGCTCTTTCCTTGATTTCCACAGTTAAATAAGGACTAGTGTTACAAGCCGGTCAAAGTAATCATGGGTCATTCCATCTCATATCATCACACTTTTGAGCCACACCATCAACTGTCAGTTTGGCGTGCTGATTTGATGAGGAATCTAAGAAACAGGAATTCTGTGTCTCTGAATCTAAAGGAGATATGGGCAGAAAAAGTTTGAACTGTGACTTTGACATATCTCCTTTAATAGAGATTCTCTCTCTTGTCCAGCCCCATTATTTATCCAAACAGTATGCAATATAATCAATAAATGCACTGTGAGTATTTGTAACAGTTAAAGTTGAATTACAAAACAAATCCTTGTTTTAAAATTGGTCAGATTTCCACCTGAGTTAGTCATCAACATCTCCAGACAGTTAGGTCAATGGTTTTTGAGTCGATGCCAGAATACCATCACTTATCAGAAGTGTCACCACATCATTTATTCCTTACAATGTTGAACAGCAGTTAGTGATCAGTGCAAAATACCAGCAACCAAGCACTGCATTGGTCTCATCCTTTCACCGAGTTTCATGGAATTCCATTCAGTAGTCTTTGCGTAATCCTGCTGACCAACAAACAAAGTAACAGGGCAAAACATAAACTCCTTGGTGGAGGTAATTGTTACTCAAACATGTAACTTGCTATGAGGAAATATTATGTATTTACTTTCACTCAGATACAGTTGTTTGGTTCTTTGTGGCACAGTCAGGATATCGTGAATCAGTTCAAGGCTTGTTTAAAAAACGACCAGGGAGCAGAGACGCCAAAGCAGGCTGTCATGCATAAGTAAAATAGGTCTAACTCCCAGGTTGCACTTGTCAACAATGCTAAATCAAAAAGTTTTTCGTGCCAGTGTTCCTTAGCCTGTCACACCCTTTTTTCATAGTAGGCTTAGTCCTCTCCTCCAGGCCTGCATGATTATGGTTAGGATTGGAAGGCATTATCAACTTTGAAATAAAATTAAAATAAGGTTACAGGCTTAGGTTTGACCCCCATTGATCCACCTGTAACTCAAGGTTGGAAAATGTGTTTGAGTCAATATTATTATTATAAAATTAGATGTTCTTAAAAGTAACCTTCACTGGGACATCAAGAGCCAGACCGATGTCATATATGTCAGAGGGAGGTAATCACTACTTGTACTGCAAAGCTTTAAGTCTATATAATATGTATGTGCTTTTACTGTGGCGGGAGGTTTTTTTTTTAAATATAACCAAACTGACAAAGAGTCAGTGGAGCAGAGCACAGCTGCAGATAGGCTGTGAGGGGAGGAGGCTCAATCTCTGTATGACGTGTCCCGTGGATTTCGCCATGAAGGAGCAAAGCGAGGACGACGGCCTTTTCCTGGACAGAAGTCAAAGTCAGTCTTTGGTCGAGCTCTCCTCGGGCTCCTCTTCCTCTGTTTTCCCTGTAAACAAAAAAGAAACACTTCAAACATTATATCTGATGTCAGCTGATAAAACCTCAGTGTTGCATCATGTAGTGTAACCACGTGAACATGGATGAGTTGCATGTGAGCAGTGAACTTACATAGTTGTCCCTTGCCGACCAGTCAGGGTAGAGCTGGTTGTGGATCTGCCTCAGCCTCGCAGACTCCTCATAATATTTCTCCTGACCCTTTTTCGACAGCGCCCTCCACTGTGGACACACAACATGTCAGTTAACAGTGCACACAGCAACACACAACTACATGTAACTGCACAAACACAACATGAACAGATCCAGAGGTTTGAGAAGTGTTGTCTTAGACGCTGCATATGAGGTGAAGCTTGTGTGACACTGAGAGTCTCAAAGACACCTACCATCTGTCCAATGATGGTGTTGACGGCAGCACAGTCAGAGTTTCTGAGCCCAGCCAGAACTTTCAGCCTCTGCTCATTCCTGTACACCATGAAGGCGTTGGGCGGCTTCTTCACGTATGGCCTGTCATTCCCCCGCTGGTTCACACGCTTTCTCTTTCTGTGGGGAAACAGAAGAAAACAGATAGAGAGCATGAATTACCACTGTGTAAAACTGTGAGGAAACAAACATGTTAACTAGGACCTTGGTGCACAAGTCAATATAAATATATGAAATATAAGAACCAGACTTACTGTGGACTGCAGGCGTTCACTGGAGGAGGAACTGTGTCTCCCGGAGCCCCGTAAATCATCTTTCCCTCACTACAGAAACACAATCAGACACATTAGAGAACATAAAACAGTGAGGTTGAAGATTAAAACAGAGGCTCATTGGTGTGTGTGTGTGTGTGTGTGTGTGTGTGTGTGTGTGTGTGTGTGTGTGTGTGTGTGTGATACTTACAATAATCCAATAGGATACAGCCTCACCTCAAGGTGTTTAGTGACAGTCTGTGGCTGATTGACAACCTGGAGATGTGAAAACAGAAAATACAGGAGGTCAGACAAACTGCATCCTCTGTGTCATCAGTCAAAAACGCAACTTGCACATATTTATACCAGGCCCTTGTATAATCACTGTCCTGGTCTTCACATTGTCATTAACACCAATCACGTACATTTTTCCCAATTTAATGAAAGAATGACGTCTTCTTGTCTCTGAGAGAAGGTGGGGCACAGGAAGATTGTACCAAAGTAAAAGTCTCTAAACCTCAGTCAGGTTCACTACTCTAAGAATAACCAGTTCCTCCATTAATATGTAATGATAATACTAATACACTGTATTTATATAGAACCTTTTACAGTTACAATGTGCTTTGTTTGTTTGTGTGATTGTTTCAAAGAGAGGGAGCCCTGACAGAAAAAAGCCTGGTAACGTCTGGTCCCCATGCGTTTCATGTCATCATAAGCAGTGTATAGGTACGGGACTTATATTGTGAAGGGTCACCAACGGAAGTGGTTGATCTTTTTGAGCGAGATTTGTTATACAGCAGAAGCGTGCGGTAAAGACTAAACCTTTTAGCTACGTGGGGATGAGACAGGTGAGCGCAGGAGGTTTTGATACACATTTCAAATGTTCGCCACGTGTGTTTAAAAGTCAGCACTAAAGTCTGGAAACTAAGAGTTATGTGCTCTTTTAGCAGATGTAGCTGCAGCGAGCTGTAATCTCTGTGTTAAAGTATATTTCTGACACAGGTATTGATCCAGTTGTTGTGAATCTGTCTCTAACCTGCAGTTAGGACCTTACCTGTGTCTGGCTGTGCACGGGGCCCGGCTGCAGGAAGCTCTGCTGCGCGTCCATCATGGGGGCGAGCAGGTCAGAGCGAAGTTCCTCCATGAGCTGCTCCAAGGTGAGACTTGTGCCCTCCAGGGTGGTGTATTCAACACTTCTCCTCTCCGGGGGGGACCAGTCATAAACTGGGACGGCCTGAGGTGTAGGGTTGCTCAACACCCTGCAGAGCATCTCTGCAAACTCACAGGTCGCGTCCAGCTGAGCGATTGTATCCATGATCTTCTGTTGCGTCATTGAGATTTAAGTGAAGAAATGTAGATTTGTTTCTCCAGAGGTTTCTCCTTGTGTGAAATGACCAAACCGTCGCTAAACGTCACTTTAGAGTCCCAATAACGTTTGAGTTGACTTTGATATGCACCGATTGATCCTTTTATCCTTTTAGGTGCCTTTTTTCTTTTGAAATTTAAAACAAAACAACAACCATCTATATTTTTTCAAACAGGATCACATATTATATTTGTATTATAACACCTATCAGGGCCCCCATCTCTTCTCTGGCCCCTGAAATACTCCTTATTCACTCAGTAATGAAATGTAACTAAGTACTTTTACTTAATTGAATGGTACTTGCCTTCACTGTCAAAAGTAGTAGTTAAATTAATTAATTGAAGGTAAATTCAAATTTTAAAAAACAACTTAGCAACAAGTTGAAGTCTAACATTCAAAATCCTAAAAAAATATATACAAATATAAGGTAAAACAAATTCTGAGTGTTTATATAAATTGCTTGTGGACGTATATGAGTAAAATCACATAAATAGAAATATATTAAACTACAAGTTAAATAACAAATAGCTGTTACTCATATTTACACATATAAGATCTTTTTTTTTACGCAATACTGATATTTTTCTTGATTTTTCACAAGATAAATCTCACACATTCAATACATAAACTTAATAAAATCACAACACAGTAATGATAATGAAGTGTTTCTTTGTAATGTTTATAATCATCTCAGAATTATTATTGTTATTATTACCTCCACTGAGGAGTTTATATTTTCTATCCTGTCAATTTCACTCAGATACAGATGTTTGGTTCTTTGTGGCACAGTCAGGATATCGTGAATCAGTTCAAGGCTTGTTTAAAAAAACGACCAGGGAGCAGAGACGCCAAAGCAGGCTGTCATGCATAAGTAAAATAGGTCTAACTCCCAGGTTGCACTTGTCAACAATGCTAAATCAAAAAGTTTTTCGTGCCAGTGTTCCTTAGCCTGTCACTCCCTTTTTTCATAGTAGGCTTAGTCCTCTCCTCCAGGCCTGCATGATTATGGTTAGGATTAGAAGGCATTATCAACTTTGAAATAAAATTAAAATAAGGCTTAGGTTTGACCCCCATTGATCCACCTGTAACTCAAGGTTGGCAAATGTGTTTGAGTCAATATTATTATTATAAAATTAGATGTTCTTAAAAGTAACCTGGGACATCAAGAGCCAGACCGATGTCATATATGTCAGAGGGAGGTAATCACTACTTGTACTGCAAAGCTTTAAGTCTATATAATATTTATGTGCTTTTACTGTGGCAGGAGTTTTTTTCTAAAATATAACCAAACTGACGAAGAGTCAGTGGAGCGGAGCACAGCTGCAGATAGGCTGTGAGGGGAGGAGGCTCAATCTCTGTATGACGTGTCCCGTGGATTTCGCCATGAAGGAGCAAAGCGGGGACGACGGCCTTTTCCTGGACAGAAGTCAAAGTCAGTCTTTGGTCGAGCTCTCCTCGGGCTCCTCTTCCTCTGTTTTCCCTGTAAACAAAAAAGAAACACTTCAAACATTTTATCTGACATCAGCTGATAAAACCTCAGGGTTGCATCATGTAGTGTAACCACGTGAACATGGATCAGTTGCATGTGAGCAGTGAACTTACCTAGTTGTCCTTTGACGACCAGTCAGGGTAGAGCTGGTTGTGGATCTGCCTCAGCCTCGCAGACTCCTCATAATATTTCTCCTGCCCCTTTTTCGATAGCGCCCTCCACTGTGGACACACAACCTGCCAGTTAACAGTGCACACAGCAACACAAAACTACATGTAACTGCACAAACACAACATGAACAGATCCAGAGGTTTTAGAAGTGTTGTCTTAGACGCTGCTCGATGAGGTGAAGCTTGTGTGACACTGAGAGTCTCAAAGACACCTACCATCTGTCCAATGATGGTGTTGACGGCAGCACAGTCAGAGTTTCTGAGCCCAGCCAGAACTTTCAGCCTCTGCTCATTCCTGTACACCATGAAGGCGTTGGGCGGCTTCTTCACGTATGGCCTGTCATTCCCCCGCTGGTTCACACGCTTTCTCTTTCTGTGGGGAAACAGAAGAAAACAGATAGAGAGCATGAATTACCACTTTGTAAAACTGTGAGGAAACAAACATGTTAACTAGGACCTTGGTGCACAAGTCAATATAAATATATGAAATATAAGAACCAGACTTACTGTGGACTGCAGGCGTTCACTGGAGGAGGAACTGTGTCTCCCGGAGCCCCGTAAATCATCTTTCCCTCACTACAGAAACACAATCAGACACATTAGAGAACATAAAACAGTGAGGTTGAAGATTAAAACAGAGGCTCATTGGTGTGTGTGTGTGTGTGTGTGTGTGTGTGTGTGTGTGTGTGTGTGTGTGTGTGTGTGTGTGTGTGTGATACTTACAATAATCCAATAGGATACAGCCTCACCTCAAGGTGTTTAGTGACAGTCTGTGGCTGATTGACAACCTGGAGACATGAAAACAGAAAATACAGGAGGTCAGACAAACTGCATCCTCTGTGTCATCAGTCAAAAACACAACTTGCACATATTTATACCAGGCCCTTGTATAATCACTTTCCTGGTCTTAATATTGTCATTAACACCAATCACGTACATTTTTCCAAATTTAATAAAAGAATGACATCTTGTCTCTGAGAGAAGGTGGGGCACAGGAAGTTTCTACCAAAGTAAAAGTCTCTAAATCTCAGTAAGGTCCACTACTATTATGCTCACTCTTTCTTTCTCCCCCTTTTAGCAGATTTAGCTGCAGCGAGCTGTAATCTCTGTGTTAAAGTACATTTCTGACACAGGTATTGATCCAGTTGTTGTGAATCTGTCTCTAACCTGCAGTTAGGACCTTACCTGTGTCTGGCTGTGCACGGGGCCCGGCTGCAGGAAGCTCTGCTGCATGTCCATCATTGGAGCAAACAGGTCAGCCCATTGATCCTCCATCAGCTGGTCCAAGGTGAGACTTCCATCCTCCACGGGGTATTGTTCAGCAATTGTATTCTCAAGGGGGGACCAGTCATAAACTGGGACAGCCTGAGGTGTAGGGTTGCTCATCACCCCACAGAGCATCTCTACAAACTCCCAGGTCGCATCCAGCACTTCGTCAGTCTCCATATTCTCCAGAACACTGTCAGTTTGAGCGTTTGTATCCATGATATTCTGCTAAAATGTTGAGATTGAGGTGAAGATATGTAGATATCTTTCTCCAAAAGTTTCTCCGTGTGTGAATTGACTCTGATATGCACCAATTGATCCTTTTATCCTTTTAAGTGTCTTTTTTCTTTTCTTCCTTTTATAATTTAAAACAAAACAACAACCATCTATATTTTTTCAAACAGGATCAAATATTATATATTTATTTTAACACCTATCAGGGTCCCCATCTCTTCTCTGGTCCCTGAAATACTCCTTATTCACTCAGTAATGAAATGTAACTAAGTACTTTTACTTAATTGAATGGTACTTGGTAAAATCAAATTTTAAAAATCAACTTAACAAGTTGAAGTCTGACATTCAAAATCCTAAAAAAATACAAATATAAGGTAAAAAAAATATAAATAAATGTATAAATTGCTTGTGGACGTATATAAGTAAAATCACATGAATAGAAAAACACTAAACTACAAGTTAAATAACAAATAGCTGTTTTATTGTTGTATTGGCAGAAATTTAATGTAGAATAAGCCTCCTGTTTTAACTTGTTCGTTTCATCTAAATTGTATGAATTGTAGTTTTCTTTACCCCAGAAAAGGCCCTTTATATTGAAATACTTTATATTTACATCGAGGGGACCCTCTTTACGGAGGCCGTCATGTTTTTTACATTAGTCCAGACTAGACAAACTAAACACCTTTTGAGTTTTTATGACAACTTAAGGCTACCAGAGGTTCTCTTTCATGTTGGGAAGGGGACAGTGAGGTGAGGGGTATTCAGCTGCAACATGCAACTTCACCACTAGATGTCACTAAATTCTACACACTGTACCTTTAATTATAAATAACTTTAAATAAGAAAGTACAAACAATTATACAGAAATTGAATAAAGAAAATAAAAAATATTATGAAATTTAACATAGATGCATCTTTTATGAATTGTTTATTCAGTAAAATTAAAGTTTATATAGTAGCGCATATTGGCACACATGATACAATGATACCAATATGTCTGTGAAAAGTTCATATCAATCATTTATTTTCTCTAATGTCCAATGTTTCTCTATGGGTTAAGTGTTATCTAAGATATTGCATTGTCTGTAGAACTAAATAATGTATTAGGCATAATAATTTGCATTGATGCTTATTTATTCTGAAGTAATTAATAATTATTAATTAAATTAATCGTTCTAGTTAACTATGTTAAAGGTCCAGTGTGTAAGCTTTAGGTGTATGAATTGTAGTTTTCTTTACCCCAGAAAAGGCCCTTTATATTCAAAATTCTACACACTGTACCTTTAAATGATTTTTGTTTACAACTTTAATTTGTCATGTGTAAGTTAACATGGGCTCAACAGTACAATGAAAGTGTTGGATGAGAGGAACAGATCAGCTCAGCAATCGAAGCAATGGCATACAAAATATAAAATAAGCAGAAGGGAAAAACATAAATAGAATAGTAGTCTATATAAATCCGATCAAAACTTGCTACATGAATTGACTGCTTGTTGAAAGTTATTCCATCAGGGTGAGTTTGAGGTCCTCTCATATTTGTGTGGTAATTCTGTGATGTTGTAGTTTCAGTATTACACCCATAGAACATGCGCTGTAACCTTGGTGTGACCATAAAAAGACTCAAGACCTACAAATAAATGTGCTTGTCCTTTAGAACGCTGTTACCCTACAGAATCAATTTATTTACAGTTGCATATCAAATTGTTTTATTTGACCTGCAGCTCTTAATGTTAAATTACGCCAAGGACAGTACAGCCCATTATACTGGGGTATAATGCAGTATAATGGACTGTAGAAGTGTATCATAAAGCATCTCACTGGTGACCAACAGTCCCACTGTGGACTTTTCTCGACAAACAATGCATTTTAATTTAATTCCCATTCAGATATTTTCCAATAAATCTGACTTATGATTTACAATTCATCCACTTAACACATAAGTACTTAAAAGGGTTTGGTAATATATGTTTTATAGAAAATGACTTAATTTTGTGGTTTACATGTTGTAATAAGCTTTGCAATTTCATAAGTAGACAAGTATCATTTGCATAAAGCAGTAATCAAATGCTCCAAACATTGATGACCTTTCTTACCATCCAATCGCAAGCATGTAATTAATTACTACACGTGCATCAAACAGGAAGCTCCCTTTAGTTTGTGTCCTGTTTGTCCCAGAGATCAAATTTCATCACGCCACTCGAATCAATGTCGGCCTTACTCTCTTCTCCTCCGTCACATTTCATTTTCAGCAATCACCTCAAGACGTTTGAACCATTAGGAACTAAGCGACCGTTCCTCAGGCGTTCAAGTAAGGTCGCACCCATCAGGAGAGACAAGCGTAGGGTATCTGAGAGGCAATTTTTAGAGGTTCTGATCTGAAATAAGTCATACTTTTCATTTCCTCGACAGGCCAGAGATGGATTGTGGACTTGTTTTTAGCAGGGTCACCTCATTTTCCATCTCCCGCGGCCTCCTGCCTCCTCTCACCTCTGATATTTCCCCCGCTCTATCGAGTGAGAGTCATTTTCCTCAGGAAAGTGTGTATGTGTTTGTGTTAAATCGGTGTCTGTGCAAGCACTGATGAGACACACACTGTCCTCGGCTGTCGGGTGAGAGCTTCCTGGGAGCCAAAACAGGGGACTGATTAGAATGCAGGAGCTGGCCAGCCGCTGTTTGGCCTCTTCCTCTGCTGCTTTGTCTCTGTCTGTGTCTGCCCACCCTATTTGTCTATTTGTCTCACACACACACACACACACACACACACACACACACACACACACCAGCTGGTCTGTTTTGTGCTGTTTTGTTTCTCCTGTTCTCTCTCTGGTCCAAATGTCATTGACAGGAAAATAAGAAAAAAAAAAAATAATAAATTGCATATTTCGTGTATAAATACAAAGCAGCAAAAACATGTTTCTGACCTGACTGCAAAGCTTGTTGCTCCTTTGACCTCAGAGGGAACACAAATTCTTCCCCACCTAACAAAAGGGTTGAGTATGGCACCAGTTCCTACACGGAAAACACCATAACAGACCACAACTCAAAATGTTTTTTAAAAGTGTATTATTTATGCAAGTTAGCAACAACCAAGGAATATGAACATGAGGGTGTGTATGTTTCCCAACACAAGGAGTCTGCTCTGGGTTTTACCACGGATCTCCAAAAAACACAAATCAGAAACTTCAACAGAAATGTCATTGTCATGATGGAGTTAAAGACAACAGAGATTTATTTACTATATACAGTAGGTTCTAGGCACTCCCTGTAGCATCAATGGTCGGTCAGTTTGTCAGTCGGACATACAGCGTCTTCCTGTAACCCTGTCAAGGCCGGTAGCGCCAGAGAAAAAACCCAAGTGGTGACAACCTGCTGATTTAACATGCTCCCAAAACGTAACCAGATTATCCTCTCCGACTCTCCGCTCCCCCATACACGCAATGACTCAAGCTATTAGCCACTTGCATATTGTTGGTTCAGAGTACGCAGGGCTGTGGTCTGGAGTTGTGATTGGATTATTGAATGATTGGTTGTGACTGTGGAAAACATGAATGAACTCTCTTATAGGTGATCTAACACTGGTCGCTGCAATTTATCACAGATTGGGAACCAGCCAATGACTTCTCATGCTTTCTTTATCGGGTAATAGCTTTACAAAGGCACTATGGCAGCACCTCCATAAACTATGAGATCAATATATATATATTGCTGAGATGTGCTGTGCAACACCACAGGTGTAAAGACTCAACATGAATCTCAGAAACAGAAGTGTCATGTAGTCTTGCCAAAAAGAGTTCAGGTATAGATTAAAATAAGGTTGGGGAATTTAATATGGATGGCAAAAGATCGGAGGACATTTTAAAATATGCATTGCAATGGAAATGGAGCCATCTCACTAGACATCTTCTTCGAGGAGGACACAGCAGGAGCACTGCCTTTGTGATCTGAACTCAATATTGAAGTCTGAGAAATCGATCAAGATTAGCTCAGTGAGGCCTGCCCTTCACGGGAGGCCATGTTCAATGTGGGACACTGCAGCCGAACAGAAATGAACATTTGGAAAGTGTTGCTCTCTATATTCTTCAACTATTCATTTCTGATGAATGGAGATATAATTGTTTTTTTTAAACTGCTGCCTTTCATATATACTCTGATTTTTAAGGTGATTCATTTGCATGTCATTTCATATTTTTCAAAAGTTAACGATACACTTACAAGGCAAACATTGCTCTGCTGAAATCCAACTTTATCTGATTTGCTTCAAGGTTGTTTATTTATTGTTTTCCAACAATGGACTTCCTACATGACAGCTCAAAACTAGAATTAGAAGTATAGATACCTGCACCCTGAGCAGATTCATTTATATCAAATTATGTAAATGTTGTTTTTCTGAAACAGATGCTTATGGTCTGCAAAAGGTACACAGGTGCAGGCAGCAGCAGCAGCAAATCATTTTTTCACACATTTCATGCAGATTATTTGTGACAGTAAAAAAAATCTGATCTATAATATCCCAAAAACTTTAGCCTGCTCTGACTTTTTGTTCCATCGAAACAGACAAATCTGGAAAGCTGGACTAAAACAACAAGCAAACACTACTTGAAGACAATTAATTTACCTAACATTGTTATTTTTTTGTGTCTATCATGCCAAATTTTAATGATACATGTCAATCACAAGTTTCTAGAAATTTGGTTAAAACTTAGATAAAAGATGAAACATTGAGGGTAAGAAATTGCAAAATCTTCCTTGCATTCAAAAGAATATACAGTAACCAGCAAATAAGTGGTTATTATTTGATTATTAAACCTGCCATTGATTTATTTTCAGTTGATTGAACAATGGATCCTTTCATACATGAACTCTTGTACCTGTCAGCCCCCCCAGGAATCACACTGAGAACAGCAGACATTTCCTCAGTCGAGCAGAACTTCTTTCTTTTTTTGTGTGTTTTCTTTGCGTGTGGTACCCAGATGTGCTGTGAGTCACTTTAACCTTTTCCAAGCACCTTGCCTTCACATAGCATTTAACCTCAAATATGACTGCTGGGTGTCTCCACTGACCTCACGGTAGAGGTTAGAGGCTTCTTGTTATCTGATAACACAGACACACACGCTCTCTCTCGCTCTCTCTCACACACACACACACACACACACTTTTTCTGTTTCACCCTGAGCAAAAGCCTCAAATAGCTCCTGCAGTAGCAAAGGCTGAATCCCGATTATCAGCAAGTTTTGAGAGGACAACATGCCTGAGGGGGAAAAACAAAACATAATGAAAGATAACAGCGACACAAGGCAAATTTAAAAGTGAATATTATTGTAATAGCCACCTCGTCTGTGTTGTGGCCTGCCGCTTCATGCTGCTAATGCTGCCTCCCCTCCACCGTTCAAACACCTATTGATGAACTGTCAGCAGATGGGGTTCATCATCTCCTTCATGGAACACGTCTTTCCATCCATTACACCTGCAGGATTCCTCTCTATGCTGAAGCCCTTTGCTGCATTTGTATTCGCCTTTCGTCCTCCTCGCAGCCCCAAAATCTACCACAGACACAGAGTCAAAGAGAGGAAGTAACGATGAGCTGTTATAGGTGGGTGGGAGTCTATTGACGAGTGGGTCTGACAGTCCATAACAACTATGCCAACCTTGTTTCTCTTTAGATTAATTACTTTTAATTGCTTAAACATATGCCACACTTTCATTGGTTAATGTTGTTTATTTTTGCTATGTTCTCGTGTTGTCAGCCCATCCCTCCGCCTCAGTTTTGTGAAGAAATATCTGCACAACTGTTTAGATTTGGGTGGTCAAAGGTCAAAGGTCAAGGCCATGGTGGCCTCACAAAACATGATTTTGGTCTCTTAAACATACCTCAAGTTTGAGTTTTTGGAATTTCTTCAAATTTTGACCAGTTTTGACTCAAAGATTAACCGATTAGATTTTGGTGGTCAAAGGTCACGGTGACCTCATGTCTCTGAAAAAAAATGTATGTAGGCTGAAACTGCTCTGGTTGGCAAAGGCATACAGTTGCAGGGTCATAATTGTAGTTATATTTTGTTGATTTTGTAGTGCAGTTACCATTAATCCATACCCATAAAGCAACTAAAATGATTAAAAAGGCAGAGAGCACCACAGGTTTGTCACAATTCAATTGAGTCTTACAATCTGGAGATAGCTGCTGTATAAACTATTGACTAACTGCAGGGATTGGAACACCAGATACTGTAAGTGGGTTATTAAATCCACTGAAAAACTTTATTTTGTGGCCTTCCCCATAATCGTTTATCTTCATTTACAAGCACAAATGCAATTTAGAAATCCTCCTCTCTCAGGCTTTGACAAGGATTCATTTGTCACTGTGGGTAACGCTGCATATCAAACAAAGAATCTTGTCTTGTGCTATTGAATATGACATCAAATGCCTGACACACAGCACTGTGGATGAATGCTTGATCCCATGAGAAGCTCCATATCTTCAGTCGCTCATCTGAATCCCTCTCTCTGACTGACTCGCAGCTTTGATCGCACACACATACAGTAGGGGTCCTCTTAAGGGGTCTTGATCAGTAGATTATCTTATAACTGCATCAGCGATGACAATGCAATATCCCCTCACCAAACCCACTGTTCTGCTCTCCAACATTAATCTGTCTGAACAAGCTAGGATTAATACTTTCCTAGAAACGCCTACAATGTGAACAAGTGACAGGGCGAAGGGAAACCGGACATGCTCAGACTGATCCATCTAAGATCAAGGCCTCGTATGTACACAACAGATAGTGTTGACAGATGTGCACTTAGCGTGAATCAGTTGTACACTGGACTGATCTACACTCTCTGTTTGAATAAAACACAATATTGTAAAGAGGTTAGGTCATGATCGAAAATCTGCCAATGTTTTCTTCTCATTAAGGTTTCAGTTTAACATTCATCACAATTTCCCAGAGCCCATGGTGACCTCAGTTTTTCTTTTGTCTAAGCAACGGTCCAAAATATTTAATGTTAGTCAGGGAAAAGCAGCACATTCTTACGTTTCAGGGCCTGGATCTGTCAAACATTTAGTGTTTAGTCTTGCTACTTCATTTTTTGACAAGGGACATATTGATTAGTCAACTAATTGTTCCATTCCTCCTGAGTGGGACCTGAACATGTGTAATAAACTTCTTGACAACTCCTTGAATAATAGTTGTTGAGATATTTTTTCCACAGACAGTGACTCTTGTAATGCTGCGAGATGTACAGTCTAGGAAAGTTTCTGGATATACAGAGAGGTAGAATACAGAGAGGTTTTAAATACAATACAGGTCTGTTTTTCATTGGTAACTCTGCTGGTATAGTTTTGGTTAAGCATCTCACAGTAGCAGAATTATTAAATTAAACAAAAAAAATCACAAATATTCTCTTGCTAACCACTAAGACTATTGCTATTTATTTTTTGCGCAGCAGTAACTCCAGAACTGGTTCGACACATTGCACCTTGACACTGTCACTGCTACCAGATCAAGTGCAACATGTGGCTCAATTAGCTGCAATGACCCTGACATTGTTGTGATGTGACACACAATACTCACCACTCTCCCAAGCAGGATCTCTGCAGCATCAGTAATTCTGCCCTGTAATGAGGTTCTACTTAACTGTAGAGAGGATATGTGTAATAATTAATTCCTGGACTCTCCATTAGAATGATGGAGCACCACACACAGAGAAGGTTACTGACAAATTAAAAAGATGAATGGTCATTCTGATTCAATAGCCAAAGTGGTAATCAATTTATACTGAGTGGATTATCTAGGCTGTGTTGTATAAGAACAGTTATGCTCACTTTGCAAACTAAATCTTAAGAAAATAAGATGATGTGTGCACACATACACTATAATGTATTCCTTCAATTATTTGCATGTGCAATATGAGGAAATTGTTATTGGACTGTATTTAATATCATAATAATAATAAAATGTAGACCCAAATGAGTTTGAATTCTTATAGCAGGAAACCTGAATTGCTAGCTTTCCATTGTTGAGCTGTAACAACAGCAATTACTCAGCGTCAGAAAATATTTTCTTTCTATTAAAATCCATGAATTTAGTAGCGCCTGCAATTGAGTGTTTGATTTCATTAGCTGGTGCTTCCATTGCTGCATGCAAAGTTCAGGACGTTCATTCAGTGCACTTTACTAGGTTATTAGGTTATTATACGTAGAACTGCCTTAACGTTCTTATTTCAGAATAAGTGACATATCGAATGTTGCTTCTTCCTGGTACCAAGTTCCTCGATATATTCATATAAGATTATAGAGACTGACTTCAGGGAGCTTTCCTCATTTTCTACAAAGAAATTACAGTACATCTTGAGGCCTGTGGCGCTATTTTAATTAAGGTCTAGTATCACTATCACAATAAACCTCAAGAGCTGTCGTTGTGAATCACATCATGTCCTCTCATTTACTCTGCTGTGTCTGCTTTCATATTTAATGGCGTGTCAATTACAATGTGCATATCTAATAATTTCAGGATGCAGCATCTATTACCGACTGATCATATACATGCTACAATAATTCTAAGTGATTTGACACTCAGTGACTGTATCTCATGTAGAGGGTAAGCCACAGTGAATGCACAAGGGTGACAACCAAACATAGTGTGTAGCATTAAAAGCCAAAGATTACTAATTCAGGTCAAAGTGACTTATTACCATCTGTCTGCACTGTCTACAGCTACGACTATAGGAGCTTGTTCTTGTTCGATTGGTTACAGATTGATTTTTTAATTAGTGTGTAATTTGCTATAGATTATATATAGCACCATGGTAATTTTAGGTGATAAGTTGGAGGGGTCATTTATCAATTAAGTGGCTATATATTCTATTAAGTAAACTATCCAAATTGATGAAAAGAAAATAGAATATATTAATATAATAATTCATTCTTTTTGACGTCCAAGCTCCCCATGTCAACTCAGAAGATCATATGCCAGTTTTATGATCCTAATTAGTTTTTGCTGCCCCAAAGTGGCCACCAAAATTCAGTTATTGTAGGATCAAGTCTTATTACCCCACCTAGAGCTTTTAATCCTGTGTAGTGGGAGCCATGTGCTACTGCAAAGATGATGGTCTGCTATGGTCATTCTGCATAAACACATGTAAGATATGATGCCTAAAATCTCAGAGGACCACTACTGATATGCTGAATGTTAAGTGCAAGCAGAAAATGTAAATAACCCTGTCATCTAAGTCACGTTGAGTTTCATATGCAGGGTAAATATGTTACTCAACATTATTGTATCATCAGTTGTGTGCAGTTATGTCCCTGCAACATTCACCTCTACCAGAGGTTCTCAGTTTGTAGTGAAGCATGAAGGGCTCCGACAAACAACAAAAGCAACCTGCAGGTAAATATTACTCAAAGAGAGTTCAGTAAAAAACACTGCACTCAATACTCAGACTTGATATTTCAAAACAGTGTGTTTTAAAGCATCATTAGGTTTTAATCATAGAGCTCATTTCATTCACCGAAGTAGATTCATGGTGCTGTATAAGGACATTAAAAGCTGCAGAGACAACATTAAAATAAATCAGTTTAAGATTAGAAAGCAGAGTTTTAAACCATTTTCAAGTACAAAATAGATTAAAAATTGTAGAAAAAGGAAGGTAAAGATATGAGAATATATAAATAAAACAAAAAGGATAATTCTGCATAACATTTTTTTTTAAGTTACAAGGAGTAAAATAATACAAATAAAATTGATAGAACTGCAAAAGTTATACAATAAAAATTGAATAAAAAACAATGAATTAGTAAAATAGTAAAAAAGTGCAATGGATGGATCATTCCTCAGACCATCAGGCAGTTGTGCTGCAAAATGACTAAAGCTCAAGAGAACTGAATTCTGCCACAAGTCATTAATACGAATTCAGGTTTATAGAGTTTACACAGGTTTATAAATCAGACTTGTGCAGAGAGACGATCAGCAGCAGAGGAAACTCCCAGAGCAATAAGAAAACAGCTGTTAGCATAAACAGAACGTAAACAAGATGTTCACCTACCCTCAGTGAATCACTGAGTCTCCTCCTGTCAGAATCAAAACTCCGGAGAGTCACTGCTGGTCCAGGACGAAAGAAAACACTTATTCCGAAGTTAGCAGCGGAAGAAGTGTCGTCCTCCACCTTCTCTGCTCACATGGCCCAGAGCTAGCTTCATGCTAGCTGCTGGACGGACAAACGAGTGTAAGTACACAAAATGAACTCCTACACATTCATTACAACACAAAGAGAGACATGGCGGAGCTGCTAGCAGGTGTAGCTACATGATAAATGTTATAAAAGCAGCAGAGGAGCGAGCTGCTGTCCTGTAGCTTAGTGAGTTAGCATCGAAAGAGACTGACAGGTGCCAGTTTATTAGGAACACCTAGCTACAAGCTAATGCAGGGTGAATGCAACAGTGCTGCAGTGAAGCATGTAGCTTTATATACTGTTCACTATGTGTAAAGTGCTGATTCAAATGTATGGAGGCTGAAGTTTGTTATGTTGAATTAATTTTTTATTATTATATTTTTTGTAAATATAGCCCAAAGAAAGTTCAGCCCAATCACTGCAGTGTGTTTTTAAAGTTTGACCAACACCAGCTGACCATCCACTAAAATACAATATAGGGTAAAACATTTATCAATATCCAAATCAAAGCAGTTGTTAACATGGTTTTCCGCAGAAGTTGGCGTAAGGTTATTTTTGCACCTTCTCTCTTTTGCTTTTTAGATTTTGTGAATTCGACAAACTGAATTTAGCTGCTGCATGTGTGGCTTGCTGTTTGTTAAGACATTCAACGCAACTCCCAAGGTATCTTCCCAAGTCCATCCCACTGATGTAATTACATTTACATAAAAAACAAATACTGAAAAATATTGAAGTACACCACTTTTCTGCAGCACTGCCAGTGATCAACCAACACCAGAGATTTCTCATTTGAGAAGCTTGAAACACAGAATGCTTGTTAATATCAGCTTGAAACATGACTAATTGTTTTATGTTAATATGTGGTGTAATCATATATTTCATTTGTAAAATCTTAGTCTGCATAGAAACTTAGTGTTTTGCTTTTAGTATGGGTACTGAATTTTAATGTAGTGAAAGGAAATGACATATGATTATGCAATTGCACCAGAGATCGTGACATCGTGTGGTGTTATATCATCAGTTTAAAACTGGGGGAAAAGAGCAGCCAGTTGTTGAGGTCTTTGTGGCAGAATGTTTTTTTTTTTTCTGCGAATTGCTGACAACAATTAATAACCACAGTCCAATGCTGTGGGATTATATTTGATCTGAGGAAATGACATCTGCCTCCTTTCCAAGCATGAATGAGTCGAATCTGGTCTGGCAATCTGTCACATGCCATGGCATCCAATTTTAACACCATATGCCGAAGAAAGATCACATTAATGATACACACGTTTGTGTGTATGTTGAATGGTAACTCTTCCTTAAACGTATACAGTATCTTCCTCTCATTCGTGATGTGATTATGGCAGTTTTATGCTTCTCAAAGTATCAAAAACTGTATTTGAAACATTCAACACCAGTGTGTCTCGTAAAGATAATGACACAGTTACTCACAATTGCCTGCAGACCTTATTTTGGACATTTTGTTCCACTGAAGTATTCTGAACTGCCTCTCTATTTCCATTCAGCAGGGGTCATTATGTTGCAGAGAGATGTTGCATTAGCAGACGTGAATTGGAAATGTGAGCGTTTTGTCCCTGCTTATACATGCATAGTCTGTGGGAACATTGTGTTTTTGCATTTTGTTACACGGTGTGCATGGATGGACTCAAATCCTGGCCGTTTGGTATCAGTTAGTCATCACTAAAGTAAACTGTAATCTGGTCAGTTGGAGGGCAAATGGAGTCAGAGGTTTCCCTGTGCTGTAGAGCCCTATCCCTATCCTAGACTCTGCGGACATGTGACACTTAAAGCCTCCTGCGTAACAGTAAATAATCCTGCCATCGTTAAACCCAGCCAGATTAAAGCAAATCCCTTCTGAATTGACTTTTTGTTGTAGTTTCCATAACCATATTAATGATAATATTATGACTCTCCCCTTATTTTCTCCTCTGTGCATCATCAGGACGTTGACAGATTGCAGTGCTGTTGTGGGCAGTGGCTTGCAATCAGGGCAGAGTCATGCACCATATAGGAAAACTAATGCATGAAACGTTACAGCAGCAAAATCAAATGTACAAAATATCTATTTGTAATTTAATGAATTGAGAAGTGAATGACCTCAGCAGCCGGTTTAGTTTAAGCTGCTGAATCCTGAACCGTCTGTTAGACGACTTAAGCTTTTATTTTATTATTTTTTCCCCCCAAATAAAATATGAAAGGGATCTGATGTAATTCTATTATTATAATGATACTGCCGCTATTTCATCTGCTAGTGGTATTACTATTGCCTCTACTATTCCTAATGTCATGAAACCTCTTTCACCATATCTTTATTGGATTTTTTGGGTGAGGATTAGGGAACTGAAGCTGTTTTGGACGTGAACACCCAAATTGGGTCTGCCACAGGAATTGTTCAGGTCAGACGCTTTCACAACAACAGAAAAATTTCCAGGACATAAATGCAAGGGGTAGAGGCTGGTTAGCATGCAGGAAGCAGGACATGACATATAAATTCTGCTGTCAAAAGTATAGTGTTTTTTTGACAGCACATTGTGTCATCGACACTCCTACTTTACCTGCTGTAATGTCATCTGTACTCACTTGGATATTTTACGGATGTTTTAATAAAATGCTGTCAGGAAAAGTTTCTGTAATGTCTGACTGAGTCAGACATTTGCGTTCTCACATACAGCCCCTCAGGATAATTTCAGGAAAATGTCCTGACTTCAACACACAATAACTCCGGCCACTAGGGATCTTTCAATCAAAAGAATAAGTTTGATGACATCATGAAGCGGTGTGGGATTGTGGGAGTTGTTGCAACCTAACAGTATGTATTCCCTTGTCATTGTTACCCAGGAAATAATATCAGAGACACATTAAAAGTGGATATGACCCAATTAAAAGGCAACTAAAATTAGATATCCAATTACCTAAAGTTAGAGATTTCTCTGGGTTTAAATTGTTGGAAACATTTTTTAAAAATGTAAGTCCACAAGTCATTTTTAGACTTTTTAATGGAGAATTTTTACATGTTCTATCTTACACTGCATGTCTGTCTCAAGAAAAAGCACTTTTACACTCTGCAGGCTCAGCGGCTGTAATACTGTCAGGTCCATGATATCCCAAAGATGCTGATGAGCAGGATATGCTGAGAATGAAATGTGGGTGGATATTGTAATTTAATATTGTGATACTTTATTGAGCCCCGCAGGAAAATTCTCTTTGTTCCCCTGTCCTCATGGAGGTCAGACTACAGGCTGAGCTACGCAACAACACTGCTGCAGAGAGGAAGATAAATTGTACAAGAGTGCAGGTGCAACATGCTCTGGACATTTACTGCGTCCTTGATGCATGGTCTGCAGAGTTCAGTGTCATACATCGGTAGAACTGTGAGTTATTGTTCATTTGACAGTTTTTCAACAAGGAAAGGGTTTTGCAATCAACATGCATGTAAACAATTCCCAATGTTACATTACTTAGATGGGACATTCCTATCTTTGCAGACCGGTGCTTTTTATATCTGCTCTAGCAAGTCAAACCCACGGACGCATCTTAAATTCTTTCCACTACATAGGTCAGCAGATTATGTTTCTCCTTCGTGACACTCACAAGTCATATTGTGCTGTTTACTCAGCTCCTTGCATGACAGATGTCTGATGAAATCCTGATATAATCTGGCATTAAGATTGAACCAATAGAGACCGATGGAGAATTTTCTTTTTCTTTTTTGTTTTTTGGTTTGTTTGTTTGTGTTTCGCTGTCATCATTGTCTTAAGAGGAGACATTTGTGGCCTCTTTTGCATCCGAGTCCTAGTTTCTGTGTTGACGTAATGCAGATTTGTGTCTGAATTCCTCATGTGGCCTAAACTGAACTCTAATATGATTATTATGTAAGGGCCAACAACAGAAAGAATACTGCCCTAGAGTAAGGATAAGTTTCATTTTTGATACACTGTTCGTCAAATTTCTGGGTCACATAGTGTCACATGTATTTTTTAACGAGACAGTATGAATAAAAAAGTGTATTTCTTTCCAATTAAGATGCTGCAGCATGAATATGTATGATCAAATCTAATAGACCACAATAATACAAAGAAAAGGGAAATTGAGGTGTCATTAATATTATGGAGAATAAGACTGGAGCTTCACGAGGGACCAGAAAGCCTTTAAAGGGCAAAAACATGTCCATGAAAAAAAGCCATCTGCGTGACCTGACAGCCCTCCTCATGTTGCAGGGCTGGCCCTCGCTGCTCTGACAGAAGCTGTGTGATAATCAAATGGTTTCCTGTTTCATCAGGAGGAAGTATTGCATCATAGAACAAATGGACATGTACAGATGTGGCGTAAAAGTAGCCAACCATGTCGCTGATGGTCAGCCTGAAGTAATAGTAGGCACGCTTAGTGGCCATGTGGCTGTTACGCAGGCAGTCGAGCCACAGAATCAAAGCTGCACGTTTTATAGCCACAGGTTTGACCTCCGGAGGTGCATTAACTAACACATGCAGCAGTTTGCTCTCATGAATAACCTTATGAGTAGTTCTGTCTCTTCATCCAACTGCAAATGCATCCCAGTCAATATCTCAACAACTATGTGCTGCCATAACATTATTTAGAGAAATTCATGGTCCACACAGGCTGAATCCCACTGACCTTGAAGATAAGATAAGATCCGTTATCAACCCTACTTTGGGGACATTTGCTGGATTGTAGGAGTAAAGGGGATTTCAAAATAGAAGCCTCAGTAAAAAATAAACTCCCAACACATGTACTAAATATACATACTCTAAAAGATACTTCTTTTCTTCAAGTTTCAAATAACTAGAAATATTGAACGAATGAATGCTGGTGGGAGAGGGGTGAAAAGGCATTGTATTTGTTCCCCCTTTACAGTGCATTGGTCATATTGATCCAATCAATTTACATACTTACACAAAGAATCTCTGTGTGTGTGTGTTTGTGTGTGTGTGTACTCGGTGCTCAGATTCTGGTGAGTTTCTCTTTGTCATCCTGACATTGGAGTGAGATGAGAAGCTATTCCTGGATCAGTGTTTGCTCTTCGCTCTGATGTGGCATCCCAGAGGTTTATTGACAGGAGGAGGAGAACTGTTGCTGTTAGACACACGCCACTGGTCAAACCTCAGGTGACCCCAACACAGTGATGGAAAAAATCAGTGCTTATTATAAGATGAATGGACAGCAGGCTGTGGTTAGCATTTGCATGTTTTCTTCCATTGTCTGCGTGGGGCCCTGTGATGGGCTCACAACTCCGTCTCTGGCCCAACATCAGTTGGGATTGTCTCATGCCACCCTGTGACCCTGAAATGATAAGTAGAATAGCTAATAATTATTACCTGTTAACAAGTTATTAATCACATTAGTATTTTTGTAAACCCGCTGTATGTGGTTGTGGTTTTCTTCTTTCTTTTTGCAGTCGATACAGTATGTTCTCATAGATGTCTCGTTTCTTTCTCGTCTCTCGTCTTTGGCGTTGCCAGTGACCTCCTGGGAACATACAGCTCTCCAGTTTCCATCTCTTGGCCTTTAACAATGAAAAGGTGGAAGTGGTTTTCTTTTAAAGTGGTTTTCTTTTTAAAACTATAGTCTCAGAAAGTGCAACTACTAAGTCACACTACAGAAGCAGTTAATTAAGCTCAATCGACCAAGGAAGAAAGAGATGAACAGTGCAGATAAACAAGTTAACACTAATAACTTGTGGTAGTGTGTGGTATGGGTCAGGGAAGGAAGTCATTCAATTTTGGTACGACTTGAAATCAGGATCCATGAATTTTTTTTCACTTTCTTTTACATGGCAAGATAGAACTGTAGAAGTGAAAGTTATTTTAACATTGTCTAAAGACTGCATTGCTATTATAACTAAGTCAACTATTAAACATTCCCTTCTCAGAGAATATAGATAGAGAAGATAGAGATATGTGTAAATCATGACCCTGACTGGTGTTGTGGGATAAGGGGTGTCTCTGCACCACTGTCTCTGAGGGTCTCTCCTTGACCTTGGTTGTTATGGTAACCACCAATGAGGATTGGGCAGCTGGATACTTCTGCTCCACCAGAAATAAAGCTTGTAGTCACCTCTAGAGAAACATGGCCCTATAGAGAAACTGGAAGAAGAAGGAAAAAGTCCCTTACACCAAACAATGAATCATACTTTTTATTATGAGCTACACTGACATTAACTGTCATCTGCAAATTTTAAAATGTGTCTGTCCTTGTTTTAACTTCTGCTGTAGTTAGTGAAGAGAGAATAAACAGGAGGGATGGGACACAACCCTGTGGGGAGCATTTAGAGGAGAACACATCATTTAATCTGAGCCTCGGAGGTCTACAAGTCCATCTGACGATATTAAAATACAAATTAAAATGATGGAGCAGTTTTATCAGCCAATATATTGGCACTGATTCTATGAAAATGAGTGGGAAATTAATGAATAGGAATGTGCCAAGGTAGTTTAAGAAGTTGCAGTTGCATCCTCCACCTCATTATTTGCCCCACAGTCAAATTACAAGAGGTCAAAGAAACCTTGCACCCTGCTGACAAGCTGAGTCCTGTCTCTTGAATACCTTCATTACCACTAAAGTTAATGCCACTGAGCTCCTTTGGGGACATTCCCTTCCTACTGATATGATTAAGTGACATGATTTACATAGTCCTGTGTCGAAAATACTCAGAGGACTATGGAAATAAGCCTAAAATTAATGAAAAAGAGACGTGCATTTATATTCACCATTATCACCAGGACGGGGTTGTTCCATCATAAAAAATCTATAAACACTGAAACTGAAACCACTTGACATCATTAAAGGCCTATGGGTCCAGAAAGTCGACTGTTTTTACATTTTCAGCTGCAACACCACAACATCATTCGGTGCCTGTTTCAACCCACATTATGTTCTTGCTCAGTAAGGTATTCTCTCATCTCCTGCACACAGCCATATCCATTTTGTTCTTGTCATCTTGAAATTAGAGACAATATACAAGTGGTTATGGAACCGAAAGCTGTTAAGTTGAAGCAGCGTTTGCTCCTGTGCTCTTTTTTTTTAGATTGCATGTCCTCGGGCAGGACATGAGAGAACTGATAGCTTTTTGCCAAGTGACTGTGTATGCTCTCCTCTATGAAATGCCAACAATAAAAAAATCTGTAGCTTTTAGCAAAGTTTTCCCTCATGGAGATAAAATGGGATAAAAGTAATAACTAGTGTGAATTGGCCTTATCATTTACTACCACAATCTTATGCTTTATGATATTATTATATAATATAATATCAAGAACAATTAAAAACAGTCAATCTCATATGTGAATTTTCTTTTTAACAATCTGTTTTAAATATCCCCATAATAATGCAGAAAATACTATTGTATCGTAAACTCAGTTCCAGCCCCTATAGTTAATACATCCATCATCCAAAGTACCACAAGGAGAGGATGTGCCCTCAGTCCGTCGACTCCATATATCAGATCATGATGCCAGATAGAATTTTCATGAAGGGATGAAAAGAGTTATTATTTGCTGAACTTATCACATTCATGCATTCATCCCCTGTGACGGTTGGCAACTTTTTCTTAATCACCTGTGCAAGAACATTGTAGAGAATTCAGGATGGAAGTAAATCATGTCTCAACTGATATTAATCCGATTTGATATTAATGTTTGAATGTGTAATATTTATCCTAACTTTTACTGTGCTATACAGCAGATATTGTAAAGCGCTGAGAAGAGCAGCCCTCCCGTCTTCTTCTCTCCTCTCTGTCTCTGTCTGTCGTCTTCTGAATTGCAAATACGTCTCCACCATCCTCTGTCCTTGAGCCTGACTCACTGGTAATTAAATTAGCAGGATGAAATGTGCAGGTACTTCAATAAATTCAAATGTTTCCGAAGTTAACAGCCCTCCAGTTGACCGACAGTGTTTGCTAATTAACTTAGTGCAGGGGCCCAGAACATGCACAGCCCCTCAGGACTACATGGTGAAGCCGTAGACCGTGTATAAAGATGGACGATGGGTCTCCACTTCTTCCCACTATCCAGAAAATATCTTGGATATGCTGAAGGTGGTGTAATATGGCAGATGATTAATCTTTGCAGTATTCTTGATTCAAGCAATAGCTGATTTGATGATTTTGCTTAACACTTAACACAAAAAGTTCAGGTCTGAATTCAGGGTTAATCCCAGATTTCTGGCCTCGTGGTCCACCACTCAAACCCTGGGAAATTACCACCCTGTGTGCTTTAGGTCCAAACACTGTCCTATACGGAGCGCAGGAAACCATGCCAGTAAAAGAAGCATTAATAAATGATAAACCAGCAGCTGTGAGCGTCAGTGTTATGCAATCATATTGAATCATGCAAAGTGAGATGACCATGTGGCTGAGGTGAGAGAGAGAGGGAGCGAAGTTGTGAAGACTCCAGTGAGGAGGATGCATGAGACCTGTCCATATCGATAATGTATTTACCTCCGCCGCCTCCCAGCGTTGACCTGAGAGTTACAGTTTAATGCATTATTTAAAAGGCTTGAGGGAAGTACTCTAAACAACATATATGGTATGAGAAGAGTTGGATATTTCATGCTTCGGCGGCATACTGTGAATATATATGTATATACAAATGACCATGGAGAACCATATGTGAAGTGTGAAAATGGTCTCCGAAAAATTGTGTAATCACATCAAGCAAGTAGCCAGTTGGTTAAGGGTGTGTCATGCTGGGTGCCTCGCCTCTGATGGTGCTCATGTCACCTCAGGAGCACAATGCATTGCCACACAGCAGTTATGAGGTAGTGATTATGGAAACAGTTTAAATGTAAAGCACAGCGTGGGGCGTAGTGTTCGACGATTGCAAAGAAAGAGGGATTGAAAGTAACTGAATACAATGCAGAGAGGTTTAACACTGGCTATATACAGTATATCCAGGTCACTTTACATCAAGCTGTCTTTGTCTTTTTAGTTTAGTTAAACGACTCATCATGGCCTAGTTGTTGTAACAGTTGAAATCCACAGAATGATCAAGATTGAAGTGTATATTGAAAATATTCACTAAGTGAACAACCGAAACAGAGAACAATGTGATATTAATGAATGAAATCGGTATGAGTGGAAGCAATGTGACACTTTGCTTTCATTGTATTTCATGTCTGTTGTCAAACAGTTGTTTAAAGTGTTAGGTTAAGGTCAATCTCGGAAGCCCATCGGCTATCATCTCACAAAGAATTAACCTCTGGGGGGCAACGGCCAATATTTTGATGCTTCCAGTCTAGACGGCGGTTATCAGGGGCAAGACTTTACTGATATCCTTTGCCCGTACACTCTTTGCAGTCTGACTTGTAATATGAGAGACAGGTTTTATTGTTGCTACAAATTAACAGCCTGCTTTTGAACATGTCAGAAAACAAGGGCTGTGCACTTGAGGATGCCTTCTACTTGAATTCAAACAGCACTTGTCCTGATGTGAACTCCCGAGACTGTGACACAGCTGGACGAGGACCCACAGTGCGAAACCCAAAGCCACTCTGAGGAGTGTCCAACACCTACACAGTGAACTGAACTGTCTTTACTTCTCTCCAAGCTGTTGCCTCCATACTTAGATTTCAAATGTATGACTAACGAATCAGTGACAGTCCTGAAAGATAAATCAATCAGAAGAAGAAAAACTGGGGGGGGGCGTCCGCTGGCTGCGGTCTATGATTGGCACCTTGGCCGGCTAACATGAAATTCAATTAGGTGATAAAATCAGTTGATGACCTCTAAGGCAGAGCAGTTGGACAGTGTAGCAGCGATCTGCATGACATGTAGGACTGACGGGTGTTTTCTTTGGCCAAATTAGAAAGACTATACAATAGTGAATATGTGATGAGCAAAGATCTAACTTAGTGTCATTTGTCACAGGTTTTGTCAGTAAATGCTTATTATCGGGGCTTTGTTGTGTCATTGTGGGAACTGTACGCTTCCAGCTCATATATCAAGCTTTCTACAGGGAATCCAGTGATGTGTTTTACTTGCGCTTTTACACAATGATTTGATCGTAACAAAAGAAAACGCAATGAAAAAAAAAAGTTGATTGTATGTATGTATGTTGATTATGGCATCATTTGTTTGCAAAGAACTTCAGCAATAAATCCTATAAAGCAATACTGGAATGGAAATAAACTGTAATTATAATTTTACAAGCAGATCATATTACATATTTATACAGCAAATTTATGTTATTAATAATAACAATAACATTGTTATCATAATTTATTATAAATCTACCTTTTATATGTCAAGTGAGAACTAGGGTTATTCTCTCTTAAACTTCATCAGAAATAGAAAGACAGCTATTGGAGTCACCCTCTGCTGGTCATCTGAGAGAACACATGTTTGAGGTACTGCCACGTCGGCTTCATTTTCCAAACCCAGAGTGGGTATACCTGTATATCTATGGGCATTTCATGCTCTCTAACAATAAACATTTTCTACTAAGCGATTCTGACTGCCCTCCATAAATGTGCATGCAACGAAACAGAAAATAAGCATAGAATAAGTGGAAGAATGTTTTCCTAAAGTAGGTGTCGGGTTTAGTTAAAGCATTGCATGAGCAATGAAGATAGACAGTGAAGTTACCCATCCAGGGGCCGTGTCTACATCTCTGTTGTTTACAATGTGCCAGGAAGGATCATTGTAACATTGAAAGGTGCACTTCTGCACACTGAACACTGCTGTAGACAAATGGAAATAATCCACAAAGTTCTATTCTCATCAATTTGATCTTAAAGTAATGACTGCTGGGGTGAAAAATCAGTGATTACTGTCCCTGCTGTATCCTGAGAGTGAGAAGGGAATAAATGGGTATGATAAGAGCTTCCTTAAACATTATGGCTTAGTGTAGTGGTGCATGTTGCCAACTGTGCCATAAATTCTCTGATATCCAGGTCCAATTCTGTCTAATGCTTTGGAACTGATTTAAATGATGATGAGCCATATTATCAGACCTGTGCTATAGTAGTGGTCACCACAGCCCGTCATTATCTAAAGATAGGGAGAGGTATAAAGCAGCGAAGGGGATAAGCTTGGAGGCACTCGAGAAGAGCATTGAAAGATATAAAAAAGATGGGGGAATATTGTTAAAGACATTATATAGTGTTCATATATAGATCATATTTTTGAATTTAGATCTGTGAAGCGTCAAGCGTTACAAACTCTAAAATTGCCAGAGGTAAAAACGCAACTTTTTCCTCCCATTTTTCCTGCATGGTTTGCCACAGTACAACCATCTGCTCGCTGGTTCTGTGTTTTAGTACATCCAGATCAAGAAATATGCAGCACACACAATGATTCTAAAGAAATTAAGTCATCCTTGTGATGTTGGAGCTGGCAACAGTCCTGACAGGGATCTAACTGACGGTTAAAAGTAGGGTTGTTGAGTTTTTTCAGAAGCAAAATCAGCCATTAATAAATATAGTAGTCCCGAAAAATATAAAAAACCTCATTGTCTGTCTTCGTCAGACTGTAGTAAACTCGAGCAAATGAAATGATTGAGTGGCATGCCTGTGTGTAAGTAGTCAACTGCAGATGATAGAAACCTTCAGCCAGAGGTAGCCAGAGGTTAGTGAGAATGCTATCGGCTTCTCACAGTGGCCTGTCTGTGAATGTTCCTGTGTTGTGGGGGCATAGATTTGACGAGAGGGCTGATGGGAGGGGGTGGGATGCATTGGTTACATTTTTGCTAGCTTTTCCAGGATTACCAACCCTAGCTTTAAGCAAGTCAGCAATGTCCACTTATTTTTATTTTATAACTATTTTTCTCTACTTATTGGCTCCACATGCTACTTCACACACACACACACACACACACACACACACACACACCACTTTGTCACAGAGGACAAGACCAATGCATTATTTTATCTAAGAGTATCTGGATCTGATAGGATGAGAAGAACGGATGAATTCAAGGAGGGATGCAATGGTGTGTGTGTGTGTGTGTGTGTGTGTGTGTGTGTGTGTGTGTGTGTGTGTGTGTGTGTGTGTGTGTGTGTATGTGTGTGTGTGTGTGCGCGCGTGTTTGTGTGTGTGTGTGTGTGTGTGTAATGTATGTGTGATGTGTGTGTACGTGTGGAAAAAATGAGCTAAAGGAGGGGGAGAGACATAATGGCAGGGAGGGGCGGTGAAATGTGGCCGTCCCAAGGACACTGCACTGACGTTATATTTATTGATCCCTGCACCGTTGATGGGACACGTGCACAGACATGTACTGTAGCAGAGGTAAATTCTAATGCCACAGTTTGTGTTTTTTGTATTAAGAACACTTTAAATCAGCTTAGTCCAAATTCTAATTGTCAAATGAATCTGTGATTGGACTTGTAGGATTTTAGCAAATATAAATCCATAATGCAATATTTTGATCATGCAGCAGCACTTTGTATTCAACACCCTCCTTATATTTGCTTTCCCAGAGTCTCTTCTGTGTGCACGGGCCTGTTTTCTTGCACAGCACATCTCTTTACACCTTGTGTGACTCACCAGTGAACCTTTGAGCAGCTGGTGCTGGTGAAGGAGGAGAGTGGAGGGAGGTGGGGGAGAGAGTCAGAATCACAGTGACACGTGGTGCGGGAAATTGTTCTCACTGAGATGACAGGACGAAAACGCTGGTATTAACCGTCTGCCACAACAGAAGACGAGTGAGAGCCAGAGCTGTGAAGGCTGTGCTTCACTCGCTCTGCTTGGCCTCCCTGTATATCATCTACTGCTATGTGTGTGTAGATGATATAAAAACGAACACATACATTTTAAATTTTAACAGCTTATAGATATTTTTTTTAAATCCCTTCGTTATTTTAAATGGTTAATTTATGTGTTTTTAACTTTGAGGATGAGCCCAAATTAAGGGATAGGTCCACATTTTTAAGGCCTCTGTGCAGATGAGGAATTTCGGTTGTCCGTCTGTCCATCCCATTCTTGTGAACATGATATCTCATGAAAATATTTGAGGGAATGTCTTCATCTCTTATAAATATTCTCAGTTTGACTCACAGATGAACTGATCAGAAATCAGTGGTCAAAGGTTGAAGTGACCTGGTCTTGTGAACACCATGTCTCAGAAACACCCAGAGGGAAGTTTGTCAAATGTGATAAAAATACTCACTTGAACTCATAGAGGAACTTATTAGATGGCCAAAGGTCAAAGGTCAAGGTCACTCTGACCTCATGCTCTTGTGAATGTGACATATCAGAAACACCCATAGGGAATTTTATTACATCTGACACAAACATTCACTTGGACTTGGAGGTCAATGGTCAAGGTCACAGTTACCTAACAAAACCTTTTTGCCTTGTGAATGTGTTATTTTAGGAACACCTCGACATACTCTTTTCAGATTTGGCACAAATATATTCACTTAGACTCACAGATTAACTGATTGAATTTGGGTGGTAAAAGGTCAAAAGCTCACGCAGGCCTCACATAACATGTTCTTAGTGAACATGATTTGTCAAGTCTGCCTTTAGGGAATTTCTTCAAATTGACCAGTTTTCATTTGGACTCAAAGATTAACTGATTAGATATCAGTTGTCAAAGGTCACAGTGACCTCATATGAATCTGGTAAAAGAAATTGTAGACTGAAGCTGCACTGATCTGTGGATGTAGCTGTAACATGCTCATATGTGCATTTAAACAGGTTTTAGCAGCTGTAATCATTTCAGCTATTTATATCCACTTGATGAAACCTCATTTTCACTTCAGCTGTACTGAACAAAACAATGACAGTGTGTTGTTTTGTCACCTATTTTTTATTTTGGCATCTTTGTGGTCAGTAGAGGAGAAACACTTGTAGAAATAAAACTGTCTCAGTGTGCTTAAGAGCATGTGAATATTGTTTCAAGACTGACATTCGCTGAATATTTCTAATGTACTATTACTCCACTCAATTCTGTTGATGTAGGAGCATCATAAAATATTGCATATTCATCCCATTTATTACTTCTTTTATGTGAGATATGAATCATGATGTAAATGGATCATGGGTGTATTTGTGTTAGAATTGATAAGCGACAATCTAGTTCAAGTCAAACATGCAACATTTCTGTACATGAAAAAAAAAGCCATTGAAGTCATTTACCAGGCAGCTTGAAAAATGGAAGAACAGCCAAACATACCATCAGATTACATGTATATGTTCACACATCATATTTGGTTTAATGTAGCTCACCATGATACTGCTACTATGAAATATTCATAAAGAATCATGCTGAGATCTAAAACAACAAAAACAATATTGAACATAGAGACTGGAGCTTTATAGAATGAGTTAAACACAGTGTAGAGGCATTGTATTAATGAGGGGAATGAAAAATTAATTACTGTAATGAAAAAAAAGGTAAAGTAGAAAGGTAGTGTGATACTGTATGTGTTTTACTCAGTTTCTCTACAGAGCTCGTGGGTGGAAAAGTGACCTTGGGTAAAAAAGAAAGCCCCTTTAAAGATAAGGTACCTGTACAGAACGCGTCCCCATCAGCAACATTTTTTAAATGTCATTTATTTATTTTGTCCCAGCCTGCAGTGAAAATTCACGGATGTGTCAGCGATGCAGGCTGTTAATATTTCTGTTGAGCTCAAACTTGTTGTGCCTCTCTCTCCGTCTGTCTGGGCATGTGCAGAGCGGCACTGCAGTGCTGCACTGTGAAAAGAGAGAGAGAGAGAGAGAAAGAAAGCGAGAGAGAGAGAAAGAGATGAGTTTTGGCAGTGGGGATGTTCATTCCCTGCAATATTCTTGTTATTTTTCAATGTGTCACCGAGCACTTATAGGATAAAACACTGTATTTGTGTACAGTCTGTTGCTGCAGCCCAGCCCCAAAGAAGCATCCATGAAATGGTTAATGCAATGTCAGTGAACTACAAGGCTCTGAAAAGAGTTCCACTGCGCATATTCTCATTCATATTCTCACTCCTGTGTTAGAACTTGTGTCCTTTGTTGTTTTCTTACCTTACAAGGTCTACTCACTGCAGTGTAACCCCCTGAAACCTCCACAACATCTGAGATTAGCAGTCTTTAGGTGTGCTCCACCCTTCTTTACCACTCCAGCTGTGTTTTTAGGCTCTTGCATCGATCTCAAGGACAGCTCCGTAATCAAACAACCCAAAGTCCCATCACAAGTGGTTTTAGTATTTACAGCCTATTGTTTGTTCCCATACAAACTCGGCCTGACTGTGTCCTCTATCCTGGCATCACTCTTTTCTTTTTCATCTGATCTAGTTTCGGGGTTTTTGTTTTTCCTGCGGCGTTCTCTCCCCCCTTCATCAAGTTCAGTAAAGATAGGATGAGAGTTTCGACTGAAGTGGCAGTATTGCATTTAAGACAGAAAAAAAGGTCCACCTGTTCTCTGATCAATTCCTCTGTGTCAGGAAACACCGGACGATGCTGAGAGCAGGAAACAGATAGTGGGACCTCTGTGTCAGTTCGGAGGATGGCAGCGAATCGCAAACAGTTCTGATTTAAGCAAGGAGGCCAAATGTCATGATAAACAAGATTTAACTACTATTAAAGCTACTAGTAGTTATATAACAAGAGACTGTAAAGTGCATCAACAGAGTAAAGGGGATAAAATCCTTCCTGTGATCTTCTGTTGTTGTTTCCTTAAAAATTGATGACCTGGCATAACAGTCACAGATAATTATTTCCTATCTCAGAGGCAGAAGATGTTATTAGTGTGGTCATTAGCCCTGTAGCTTTGATACAGTATCAGCATGCAGCATTAATTGGCTACTTGTGCCTTGTGCATCCTGCCTGCAGCCCTCGATGCTGCTGAGGCATCAAAACAGGTGGAACATAAATGGCACAGCATGTGCACCTCAGAGTCGTGACGCACCCTGGTACTTCTAAAAGCTGTCATCCATTTTGTGGGCAACGATGACGACAGTGGCGAGAGGAGTGGGGGGGAGCGGCGGGGGCCAGATCTCTTGGTAGAAAGGGCCATCAAGTGGACGGATGTTGAACTGCACCCCCTTCACAGTCTGCTGCTGAACTGAGCTGCTCTGTTGAAAGGAAAGCTGCTGCTTTCCCTTGAGCTGGAATGGTCATGCGTGAGTGAGTCCTTTGAAGCAGGCTCAAGGTGTAATTTACTGCTGAATGACACAGGCACAATGCACACTCCGCAATAGAAAAATGAGAACAAATGTAATGGGAAATACTGTATTGAGTCTCTCAATTCTGACTAATATATTACAAAACAAAGTAAAATCATACCTGACTGACCTCACAGATTAAAAAATGTGACCTCAGTGGCTGTAAGTGACACCACGGTCCTCTTGTTTCGCTGGGATATCCTTTACAGGCTCCTCCACTATCCAACCTCCTGTAAGCCACACTGCTGCCTTCCTGAGAAACTGAAGAACTCCCGGGTGCTGCAGGTGCCAGCGAACGTGGCTTTGTGCTCAGGTCAGAGGTCGCACAGAGGTGAAGGTCATTAAGAATGAAAGTCGGCAGCATATCGGTTCAGGGTTTCTAATAAACTCCCTTAGATCGCCCGACCCTGAAGAATGAGGGAGATAGAGAGGTGGGTTTAGTAACAGAACATGGAAGTTACAGCTTAATTCCTGTTTAAATTGCATTATTTAATTTACGTAATTAATAAATGGTAAAATACAGAAACTGAATCAAATAACCGTTTTTATTCACTACTCTGATATTTTGCACCAGTGTTTCAACACAGTAAATAAAGATTGTTTTGTTTTAGTTTCAAACGTTTTTAAAAGATAATCAAAGTATAGATTCACTTTTCATTTCATCATTAGTTTACCTTTTCTTATACAGACCATCTTCCCTGACAAAGCTGCCTGTTTGTTATAGAAGACTGATGGAGTTCTAAATTCAAATCTTAACCCCATTGATTTTACCTCCATAAGTTTAGACTTAAGAGTGACATAAACAAGTGGTCTACGTTAAAAACTGTGGATTTCTGTCCAGATGTCCTGTAGCTATAGATATCTGGACCAAAGTGCATGGTCAAAAAGAGCAAAAAACTAAAGTTGAATGCTTATTTTTTTCCACAGCCTGTCAGCAGTAGTCCTTAAACTGCTGATTAATCAATTACTAACCACTAATAAAGCTATTAATTACAGATTGCAAATCCATTATAAACACACAATGCTTATTTTCACTAATCGCTATTTCATTAACAGCCACGCGGTGGTAGCAAAGATGTAGCTGCTGATCCTGACGCACAGTGCGTCCTGCTTTCCTGAGTGAGTGTGTGTGCGCGCGTGTACTCGGTTTTCACAACCATAAGCCTTAGGAAATATTTATATGTTGCTCAACTCCTCCTGAAAGATATTTTGGGGGATTAAAAGTGTTTAAAAGAAAAATATTTCGGCTTCTTGAACTTGTCAAAAGTAGAGAGAAGTGAAAGTTGAGTCTCAGTTTAGTGACACGACAGAAATCAAAATCCGTTCATTCAGGAGCGCAGGCTGAGTGGGAGGGTCCGTGCGCGTCCTCCTGCGCCACTATTACGCACCGAAGTTGCAGCGCGGCACAGAGGTCATCACTACTGCCAGTGTGGATTACTGACAGCACCCAGGTGACTGCACCGATGAGATGATACTAAAACACCACAGGAGTCCTCTTCTGCTCACCGTCACCTGCATGTACTTCTCAGGGGGTCTGCTCTGGTCCTACCAGGAGGAGGATGCCAGTGACGGGTAAAGTTTGTCTGCGCCAAAATAAGACCGGGGGGACCACATGCGTCTGCAGATAAAAACCAAAAAAAGTGCTTAACTTGGCTCCAAATGTTTTCCTCCACAGTGACGAGTGTTCTGAAAATAACATTTCTACAACAAAGTACCCCTGCGTGAAGTCGACTGGAGAAGTTACGACGTGTTACAGGTAGTGTGACTCTGCTCTTGGATGCTGGATCATAAAGAGTGTGAAATTATTAAGATGCTAGTGGGGGACGTTCTGTGCCAGTGAGAGTGGGTTCAGAAATATGTATGCAGATGATGGAAAATGAGACTTGTCATTTATCACCCAGAGCTACTGTGTAACACTGTTCACTGGTGCTTGGTGAAATGTTAGTGGAATAGTTTGGACTTTGTTTATTGCTGGGCACAGTTCTGCCTCATGGAGCACTTCAAAATAAATGTTGCCTGAGTGAAATCACATCAAGTCTTATTGCCTGAAGCTGTTAATGGATTAAAAGGAAGTAAAGGGAAATTGCAAGGGCTGTTAAACATGCCCCTGCACTCCTTTATGCATGAGATTAAATAATTTCCAATTAGTCTAGTCTTGGTCAAATAAATATGAGTTTTAGGCTGTTGATCATCACAGATATTGCAAAACATCTTTTTTATGATGTGTTGAAATTCAGGGATTTCTGCAGATGAATGGACCCAATGTGGATTTTCCTCTTAGTCACCCTTTGTTACTTAAGGGGATCATAGCAATCTAAATATCCACAAGCCTCCAGATTGGCCTGTTATGCTCTGACGCCACCGGCTGTAATTATGACAGTTCACAGACACAGTAGACGCTGCAGTGTGGCCGATCAGCAAAAACTCAGAGGCTTCGGATTAAGTTGTTAGAAGCCAATCTGTCTTCATTGCAAGTAGCTGCCTCTCTGGTTTAATGAAAAAGACTTGTAAATGCAGTTGTTTTGAAAAACCATTCAAATGTCTATGGGATAAATATGCCATATTCTCAAACTGAAAAAAGGCCTTGAAAGGTTGAAAGTGTTTGAAAACTTTTAATCTAGTAAAGCAAAGATTTAGCATGATTGAAATTAAGTTTTGAAGCCTGCCATTGTGTTTTGATGAGCGGAAAAAAGAAATGCACATCTCTGCAAACATGATTTCATGTTTGAGTTTTCCCTCTTTCAAAAAAAGTTCTTAAACTTGAGTTTTGAAAGGGCAAAACTTTTACTTTGAAACTTTGCTGACATACACCTGAGCTCCTGTTGCGGTCTGTTATTTCAGAGTACGACACCCACTTTTCAGAGATTCGCCATCATTTGTGAGCTTGAGGATCACATGATTTTTGGCGGCATTGTTCCTGCAGCTTTAAGCAGAAACTCTGACTCTGATTGTTTGAAAAATGTCAGGATCCTGAAGGCAAGGGGCATTTCAGGCAGGAGAGTTTCAACCTTTCTGAGAATTTGTTTTCCAGTTTCGGGAATATGGTTTATATTTAGCCCTTAAATATCCCCTTGTTTTGAAGAAGTGTGATATTTTGATGAAGATGTATAGAGCAAAACATTTTTGATGAAGGCCAGTCACTTTAAACAAGAGCAAAAGATCTGCCACTTGACATCGCACATGTTCTTTTAATATACACTATTTGGAATGATTGAATTTTATCTTCACTAATGCTCTTTGTTTCAGGCAAAGTGTAGGAGATGTACTGTAGGCTTTGGAAACCCTTTGGAAAAATAAAAAATTATTCAGGGTACTCAAACATTTTGTCAATGAACTTGATTTACAGCAAATGTATTTGTGTATGGAAAAAAAGCAGGAGGAACTTGAGAAATACCTCATTATTGAGTTTCTCTTGTGAAACGTCATGTACGGGTTCTGTGTGGTCTCATCTCCACATCACTGCCGGTCACGGTTCACGCTCGGAGTGACATGACGTTTGATCTTAAAATCTCTAACACCCTCTAAACATAATTATGTTGGTTTATGGCTATTGGCCACAGCCGCAGTTGTTTCCCACAATGTTTATTTAAAGAAGAGAAAGTGTTTGCACAGAGACAATGTGTGGGTGCATCTTGGTTCACCAGCGCAGTGCAAACTGATGACCCGTCAGTGCTGTCAGGGTTCATAGAGAAATTTTGTTGTGTTGCCCCAAAAAGCTAAAATCAAATGAATGTTCTGAATTTGATGAGAGGAATAAGATGTGTGATGTAATAAGTATTCAGGAAATTGAATCCATCCGTCAGTGGTGAACACACACTTAGAGCAGCAAGCAGCAATGCTACAGCACCCAGGCAGCACCCACTGGGAGGTGAGGTGCCTTGCTCAAGGGCACTGCAGCGTTGGATGCTAAGGGAGGCGACCTTTCTCTAACCTCTTGGCTGCCCACGTTTGATGAATATGGTATTTTCATTCTGCAAGTTTTTGCAGTTACATACCAGCGAAATTACCCCTTGGCAATGACTGAGATGTAGTTCAAAGGGAACCGAGTTTGATTTCTGTTGGCACAATGCAGTTTCCAAAGGAAAGTATAGGCTCTTGGCATTCATTAGGCGCTCTGTGGAGTATCAATGTGCCGACACATCTCAGAACAGTTTGTTTCTGGAAAAATATAGCTTTTTCTGTAATCGTTGTTGCTTGTACAGACAAGGTCTACAAGTTTGATGCTTTATGACACAAGCCCTTAATAGCCCAATGGCCCCCCTCTTTTTTGTATGCCAGCTTTAAACTTTAAAATCTACTAATTTGTAAAGATGATCTGTTGATATTCATCATCTTTAGGTGCAGTATCCATTCAAAGTATAAAGTCTCATTTTTTACTATAAATTTAAAGTTTTTCAGATGTGGCATTTCAAATTCTGTGCATTGTTTTTGTAAAATGACAAGACTTTCCATTCTATCATATTTAATGCACATGATATTAACAGAGCCTTCATTGGGTGTTTATACAGAAGTTGTGGTCATATTGCATGTAGTAAGTTTGTTATAGTTCTGAATGAGCAGTTTAATGCAATTATCACCTGTGAAATATTATCTGTTCATCACAAACACATCACAATTATCATAGATTATAGATATATGTGTAAATGCATATTGCAGTTCTTTGACCAGTGGTCTTTCTGGGTGGACTTTGCATGTTCTCATTGTGCTTGTGTGCAGTTTTCTCTGCGTACTCCGGCTTCCTTCTAAATCGTCTGTAGGTGTCAATGTGGGTAGGAATGTTTCTCTCTGTATGTTGGCACTGCAATACGCTGTGGGTGTGCCCGACGTCTTGCCCATTGTCAGCTGCGACCAGCAACCATCCCACAACCCCCCGAAGGAGGTGAATTGTGAAGATGATGGACATAGCAATAGATTGCCATGAATCTGCTTATTTGCTCTATTCCAGAGTGGGATGAGGAGAGTGATAATACTCTTATGTCTTGTACAGTAAGAGCCTTTGCCAGGAAACCAATCGAAGAGTTTGGAAAGTCGCTGCCAAGAAATATTCCAGTACATAACCTCCCACCTCTTACACTTGAGTCTTTGTACAGATTAAACAAACAAGATATGACATGTTAATTAGTGGGTTTTATAGGTGCTGGCAGGTGGATTTTGTTACCTTTGGACCAAGCCAGGTTAACTCCTTTCCCCTATTCCCCCAGTCTTGATACTAAACTAACAGCCTGCTGATTTTAGCTTTATATCTGACCAACGGATGTAAGAACGCTGATATAACTCTTGACGAGCAAGATAAATATCATATTTCCCCACAATGTCAAATAAGGCTCCATTATTACTTTGTACCTTGTTAGAAGCATTGAATTTGAAGCCTAAAGTGAGAGGAGAGGACCTGATGATGGAACTGAAACAGGCCCCCCTTTGGTCATGGTATGCCACAGTGTGCACAGTTTAACTCTCATCCTCAGAGCATCCGTCATGTTGTGAAACAGCACCAGAGGACACACCAGACACTCAGAGAGCATATGTCACAGCACAAGACAAGTACCAGGGCTTCGGCTGACTTTGGCTATATCTGTCTCACTGTCAGCGCAGGCACCATCCTTCTCTGGCTGTCTCTCTGAGTTCTTTTATCATACTTGGGTTCTCGTTTTAAAGGCCTAGTGTGCTTAGTTCAGCATTTCAATATACAGGGACGCTGGAAGTGAGTCAGAGTAAAGGGTGCTGAGAGAAAGTTCATATTATATTGATATGGCCAACAACATTTTACAGCTGTTTTATAACATTTTACACTGAAGCAGACAGCAAACACCAGCTCACTGTATGTCAAAGCTGCAGCTGTGGACAGCACGGAATGCAGGTCTATACCCCAACATGCTGTATAAGTTACGTTCTACATTAGTGCATCAGACAGAAAAATACACTGACTCTTCTAAAATGAAAACAAACCTTATAAAAATGCCACTATGCTACTGTCAAAATGTTACCCCCTTGTAGTTACACTCCTTGGCAGTAGGGGGTGCTTCAGCCACCTGAGCACCCCGTACTTTCAGCATCTTTGTCACAATACTTATATATTTGAATGTCTGCGGTCTTTAGAGTTCAATGTGCTCAGTGTGAGGGGCTGTGCAGAGTTCTAGTTGCTCTCTAATCATGAACGCCAGCGATTGCAACACAAATGCTTTGATTAGAGGCTTCGATCAAAAGGATAAGGTGTTTTAATTTGGCTACACCGCAGTGTGTGTTCACTGCTGTTGCCTTTCTGCAATGTGCCTCCCACGGATGAGTTTAGGACATGGCTTGTCTGTAAAGTTTTTGATTTAGATTCTGTCAGTGTCTGTAGTTTCTTCATTGGTTTGGCCCTGCTGTTCATTGCTGGCTATGCTAACCATGCTCCTCTTCCGCACATTGTCTTTTTTCCAGACCACGGTTGTTGCTGCTGAAAACATTAATCCTTCACTTTCTTTGTCCAGAGAATTTTTCTTTCTGCAGCCTCGTCTCACAAAGGAGGGTTACCGAATAAGTTGGACGAGTGTAACCCAGCAGAGGCTTCTTTTTATTTGAGTTCATGGTCTGTATTGGAGGCAATGCTCCAGTTGCAGTTCCAGGCTTTACTCAGCAGTTTATCCAGCTAACTTCATAATCCTCGCTTTGTAGTGACAGACCCCCTGGGGAAAAATACTACCTGACACCGACTGTTAGCAAAGGGCAAATCTTTTTCAGGCTTTTGGCTAAATAGCTTTATTCAATTGGCAATGGAGCATGGCAGAAACAGACAACTATGGAAATAGTTTTTATCCTGTTAAATAAATATAATTTTACAGAGCTTACACAGAACGTTTTTTCTTGTTGCCGAGATGAACTGTGATATGTAATCCACGATGAGAGCCAGATCCAGTGTGTTAACCATTATAGCATCGAGACGCATTAATAACCTGTATTTAGAACTTTTCTTAGGTGACAAGAGGGTACATGAAACAGTGATTACACTAGTGTGATTTATTAGGTATACGGTAACGGCCCTTACCTTCCCTGTAAGGGGAAATGCTTCTCTGGATAAGAAGCAGAACACAGGCGGAGGGAGTCTTTCCACTCCGCAGCTGTAACAGTTAGGACATAATTGATGTGTGGCATGTGTAATTGTTGCTTTGTTATTTCTCCAAATAATTGTGGTGGTACCAAGCATTATGTTGTGTTATTCACCCTTTACTCCCCTTTCTGCTCCGCTCCCTCCTCTCCAACTCTGGAATTTAGGACAAACTCAGATTTACGCAGTGAGGAAACTGGGATAACATTTCTCATGCCCCCCCAGTGAGACGTGATACCCATGATACTTCACATGCACTAGGCTGACACAAACAGCAACATTTGCATCCCGGAAAATGTCCCCATCACCTCATTCCATTGAACTGCAGTGCAATTTATTTATAGCACATTCAGTCTATCCCTCACTTTTATTTACTCTTTTTGTGAATTATAGTCTAGGGAAGCAAGAGATTTGAAATTTGTTAATAGGATTTGATAGATTTTCCATATAAAATCAATAATTGATTTATAATGCGACTCCATGTTGGGTTCAAACACAGCTGGGGGTGCAGCTCAGTTCCAGTGAAATGATCACTCAAGTCTGGTTCTTAGACTTGGCGACGAGGACCTGCAGACGGTCTTGTATCCATGGTTCTCAAATCTGTTTTTCACATCACATATAAATATGTTCTGCACCTTGGAATAAACCTCTCAGCTGAATTTATGTTCCTTCTTACAATTCAGATTGCTTTCAACATGGGAAATACACTCTTCATTGTCATATTGTCATCTCTCCAGTAATCTTCGCTCCATGAAGGATATACTGTGGCACAGCTGAAGGAGTTCACCAGACCACATTTAAGTTACTGAATGTTGTTGCTGCGACATTTCCACTGTAAACATTCAGGACTCAAAACTAGAATGAGCCTAGATTTATGGACAACATATGAGTAGCATCTTTCTGATGAATTTCTCGGTGGAAAACTTGTTATCCAAGAAAGCCCCCATGATGCAACTACAATAAAGTAGGTTGACTCATGGGCACACATCCAAGTCTGTCAGTAGGATTTTGTAAAAACGAATCAACAGATTTCCACAGAACTTGGTGGAAGGATGTTACTCGGGCCAGGACAGAACCAGTTAAATCTAGTTGTGGATCTGAAGAAAATGATTTCTTTTTTCACTTTCTTAAACATTGTGAGATATGGTGTTTTTTCACCAATTTCTCAATTTTGGTGCAAATTGCCTGTTTGGCATTGGCAGCGGTGTGCGCTGAGTGTCATTCTAGTTACTGCATGTTTTGTGCTGTTTGCTGTGACATTTCAACTGTAAATGTTCTGAAATGAAAACTAGACTGAGCCTTGATTTATGGACGAGTTGCATCATTCAGGAGAATTTCTAGTTGGAAAAAGTGTTATCCAAGAAAGCCTCCACATTGTGATATCACTACAATTATGTCAGTTGATGCATGGGCACATTAAGTGGGGTTATAATAGGTTCATTATCTCTGCCAAGGGGGATATGTTTTCATCTGTGTTTCTTTGTTAGTTGGCAGGATAACACAAAAAAGACTGATTTCCATGAAGTTTTGTGGATGGGGTGTGACATGACCCAGGGAAGAATTCATTAAACTTTGGTGCAGCTCCAGATCAGGGGGCAGATATACATCATTACCCCCTTTTTTTTTTAACATAGTGAGATTAGAACTTGGACCTCTGACCTCGTTGGATTGTTTGTTTGTCAACAGTTGGCTACTTTGCAAAAACTAAACAGATTTCCACAATTAAAGGATGTGGCATATGTCAAGAAGGAACCCATTCAAGTTTGCTATGGATCTTTAATTTTCACTTTTTAGACATAGAGAGAGATCTTGTGTTTTTTGACATTTTCACCAATTTCTCAGAGAATAGTTCATCGATCCTGACATAAAAAATCATGCATATATGTATATATGGAACTGATATGTCTGTTAAATTTAGTTCAGGTTGATTGAATTTGAGGGTCTGTTGGACGTTATCGGAGGTATGTGCTCTAATGAGTGTCATTCTAGTTTAATAAGAGGCCAAACTTATATTTTCCAAAACTTTTGAATCCCGGGTCATTCTAAGGTTCAAGGTGAAATCACATAAAAGAATGAGAACTCATTCCTGGAAAATATTACGCTCATCCTCAGACGTTCACTATAGATGTTTTTCTTTTATTACTTACATGCACAATTATCAGCCCCCTGATGTATGCTACTTGATATAAAGCAGAGTTAGGAGGCTTGATTTGCTTGTCAAGTCTTGTCTACTTGTTTGTTGACGGAAAAAAACTTTGAGAGATTCTGGCAAATTGCACTATAGCACTGAAGCAAACCATTACACTTGCTGTAGCTGTCAGTTTCTGATGGTTTTCTCTTAAAGGTTTCCAGAAACAGAGAGGAGGTGCCAAAGCAGGCACACATTTGATTTATCAGAGCTCAATCTGTATTTAGACAGAAAACCTTTTCCTTAGATTTACTTTAAACCACAAATTAGCCACTGCAGCTTTTTGTATCTAAAAAGACAAAAATAAGGATTCGTCATGATAAAGTGAATAAGTTGACGGGGAGGGAGCATGGAATAAATCCAAGTTGTTTCCCAACAGCCCTTCGAGGGAAACAGAGTTTACTGCCGCAGTCGATGCAGAATCAGATAACACTGCTGAAGATCATGCCAATCAAAAATACCTGAAATAGTTTCTCATACTGTAGCTGGCATCATTTCCCAGCAGGATGAGTCTGTCAACTGTAGCAGCATAGGTAGAGGGGAAAGCTACACAATTACATTAGACCAGCAGCTCTATTATTAGAATACAGCAAACGTTTGCTTTTACAAACATGCTAAATAACTGACATGAGCATGAGACTGCGGTCAGATGTGTTCCATAATTCATCACAATCCAAATGTCCTCCAAGCATAAGACATCACCATCTGTTTTCTATCAATCCTGAGAAAGAGGCTACAGAGGTTGTTAAGTGAAGTGGTTTTGCTGTTTACTGTAAACTGGATTCAAAGCGTTTAAGTGAAAGTTTGCTGTTACCCTTTAATGACAGTATACAGTTGAAGGGAGGTCGGCTGCCATGAAGGCTCCTCGTCTGTTTGTCTGACAGAGGCTTAAAATGAATATTTCCAGTGAAATACTGATGATAACTTGTTCTTTTGGTTGACATGTCAACAGCTCTCCTCTTGGTGTCAACCTGCTGCAAGGCGGTGAAATGATTCTCACAAATGGGTCAATTTGATGAATCACAAGCAGTTAAAAATGAACATGAGTCACTGTTACCTTACATGTCTGCATGTGGATCGTCTTGCTTTTCATTTAGGCCCCAATGCTATCAGGTTAGAGCGGCCACACTGCCTGCCTGAGCCCTGCGTCAGAGTCTCGCCTATTTTCTCCTCATGGTGCAAACGGTTCATTGCAAAATAGGCACGTAAAAGCACTCAAGTGTTTCCATTGACTGAATCAGTTCATTTGTTTTAATAATACTTTTTGTTATTATTGCAGGAAATGAACGTAGAATAAATTCAACTCCACAGTCTTCACAGTGTATATGAAGTGGTGGTCCTACAAGTATCATGTTCAATTCCATCAAATGCATCTTATAGGTTTTACATCCGTCTCGTGTGAGAAACCGCATCAACACATGAATTCTCCAGATATTCTCCTGCTGTATTAAAAACTCACATGGTCTCATTTGGACATCAGTTTTTTCTAGGGGGCTAGCAGGAGAAACTCCGGAGAATGTCCACAGCAACTGAGTCGGACATGCTGCCTCACCTTCACCTCTGTAATCTCCTGAAATTATCTGGAGCACCTTATATAACTTTGGTAAATTGGTACAATCGCCTGTGAGAAGTGTGTAACTGACTGACAATTACAGCTTAAACCATCAGATTAAGGCCCAACAAGTACAAGAGTGATGCTGAACTGTAGATAAGCTAAAAAAGACTTAGAAGTCATGGAAAACCAATGTTTATCTTCAATATTCAGCAAGGAAACCTTTAAAATATCAAGAATTCTATATAGGGTTTGGTTTATTTGTTACAGCTGCACCAGGGATCACGGGTAATATCCACCGTTCAGCTGTGTGGCTGCATAGGGCGCTGTTGCTAGGTAAAAGTTACAAAGTGTTGCTTTAAAGATAAATTAAACATTAAATGCACGTACTTGGTTTGTGTAATGTAAAATGTGTGAAAAAGAAGGGTTACTCAACCTCGGGACTTGTTTTTCACTAATGTCTGTTTTCCCGTCGCATAGAGATATTCATTTTGATGTTAATAATTCATACCACATGCCCCAGAGCCAGACATTAGCGTGTCATTTTAAAGCTTCCGCACTTTGCACCATTTCTTTGAGTAACAGAAGTCGAGCCAACTGACTGGCTCATTAATATATTAGTTCTCACAGTCGCTGCTGAGCTGTGCTCTGAGTGGGAGGAGGCAGGTTTTCAAGTCTGATACACATCACATTCGTCATTCACCTTTGCTCCCGTAGGGGGGGATATTTCACAAAGCATCTTAATAGCAAAATGTCATTGTTATTTGAACATAGATGAGAAGTGTCTGTTTAAACACGGACTTGTCAACAATTCAGCTGATGGGCCCTATTAGGTAATGCATGAATCAACGTAGATTTTTCCTTAAAAGCACAGAGGAAGACACAGCAGGGACGTAAGTTATCATGATGAGAGCAGGGGAGGACATGTTAGTGTTTGGGAGCATTCCTCAGTGACGGATGTAGAGCACAAGCAGCAGCAAACATCCTCTGTCTCCCTCCTCTCTCTTATTTTCCCTGGTGCGGTGGCCTCCATGAGTTAAAGTGGTACGTCAGAAATACATTGGTGTTCATAAGTTTGCTATTAAATTAATGTCATTATTTTTTCAGTGATCGACAAACATGATTCTTTCTTACTTACAATTAAAAACGTTTTTGCCATCTTTTTTTTTTTTATCTAATCAGGGGCGTAATCTTGTCAGATTCTTATCAGATTCAATATTTGACTGTTTTCAGTATTGTTGGACTGCTGGGAGTGTAGTTTGGTTCGGTTTGCTGCAAATGCATCTTGCCATCTGTTTCCACTTGAAAGAAGACTGTCATGCAAAACAAGCCTTTACCGGAAAGAGCGTGCACTTCAAGTGCTTAACGTGTCCAAACGCCTGGAGTCAATCGATCTGAGTAGTTTGGTGACTGTTGTTGGAGGATTCTGATCCTATGTGGAGAGAATACATAATCAAACACTGTATAGTAGTAACAAGATGTAGAGATGAGGACTGAATGTGAGAAGAAAAGCAATATTTTTGTAGAGGATGTCCATGTCTCTTTTCTAATTTTATATGGCATGTGTTAACATATGAAGTGGTTTAAGATATTGATATATATGTTAACTGAAAAGTGCTTAAACATTTCTTTATTCAACTCGTGTTCTGACTCTCAAAATCCATTTTAAACACATGCTAAAAGTATACTACATGAATTGAAAGATTGATTTGTTGCCAGCTGACATTTGAGACCTTGTGGTGTCTGTTTCACATTCATCTTAATATTTTCACATTAACTTCTCTATATCATGCACCGCATGATATTTTTTAATTTATGAAAAAGCACTCTTGTTTATTTTGGCTGAGGCTCATTCACTCGTCTGTGTTTTTTTTTTTTTCCATGGAGAGCTGCAGTGTGGTCACGCTTTTGGTCGTACTGTGGTTTTGCAATGGTTAAGAGATGTGATGATATGCAAACCACAGGCTGTGGTTCTTTTTCTGCCGCAATGTTTCTGCTCTGTTTCTCTGACACTGTGCAGAGTTGAATTTAACATGTTATTAGATTTCATTAGTAGTACTAGAAGTATCTGTAGTGTCAAACAGGAACTGCATGATGAGTTAATCAGCTAATTGAGGGCAATAGGATGTGTGTAAAATTGTATTTGTACTTTTTTATTTTTTCATATCTGATTGTAATTCATTGCTGTGCCATTTGAAGCCTTCATTTATTCTCCCATTAAAGAATAAACTGCTAGTTTATCAGCCCTGAAGGACAGCAGTTAGCCAGAGGAAATGTTTGACTGCAGCAGTGAACACACAGCAAAAGACTCAGTCTAAATTATAAACAGCTGCAGCATTCAACATTAACATCACATTTTTTGAAAAGGCCTGTCATGTTCGGTGGTTCTTGGCAGCACAGATGTTGCCCCGTCCGTTGAGAATTATGCTCGCATGCTGCTGAATTTCAATATTTGGGAGTCGGTTATAATTCAGTTAACGATATTCACTACCACCACCACCGTCAATGTGTCTGTCCACCTGTCAAGACCGCACCATGCTGCAGTCTTACAGCTACATGGTGCCAGTCTGGTTCAATTTCTCATTTGCCCCCCCCCCCCCCTCACCTTACCCTTAACTTTCTGTTCAGGAATGTCAAAAATGTTTTATTCGTGAGGAAACATGCACATTAATAAGAGTTATTTTAAATTGAAACCCAAGTTAGCCAATGTGGATAATTTTTATGAGCAGTCCCCAGACAGAATATTACATTTCACTACATGCAAGTATTATAATAAATCCACGAAGCCTCAAATGGGCTAACGTATATCACATCTCAGTTACCTTACACACTCTGTGTCATGAGAACATATGAAACAGATAAAGAATGAAAATACAGTAACTAGATCAATATCTGGGAATAATAATCTCCAGCTATGATACAGCCTCAGGACAATGATTTTATCAGATGTTTTTAAGGAACATCTGGTCACCTGGCAGAGTCAATGACTCACTAAATATGGGTCACATAGCTTAAAAGGCAGAACAGTACAATAAGAGGCTTTAAGCCTCATTTATGCTGCCTTAATGTACAAAGACGATATGTCTGTTTCAAACTGTTACTGTCACTGCCCACATACCTCATTGCATCCCTTACGTTGGTACGGTTGTGAGGCAGTAAATCCAATAGAGGGCAGCACACAGGCGAGAGTTTCTGACAATACATGACAATGGTGGGGGAGGTTGTGCTAATGTACGTTTAAAAAGTAACATGATAGAGATGCCTGTAATGTTTCACCAACTCATTGTCTCTCTGCAAACTGGCTAAACTGCCCCTCACAATTTCCTTTGGTGGCACTCCATTTTGTCTGTTCCATCTGTAATGGTAAGCTTTCAGACAACATGTACAAATATGGATGAAATGAACAGAGTACAGACAGAATGCTCTGTCTGTTTCCATATACGTACCTAATGTTGAGTATACGGTACACCCTGGACAGGTCACCAGAGCATCACAGAGCTAACATGTAGAGACAAACAACCAACTTACACACCCACATTATATACACATTATGTATACACAGTATATGGTCATTCTGCAATTAGTCCAACTCCAATATATTTGGACTGGAAAGATGGATGACCATGAACAACTGTATAAAATCTCCAATACATTTTAAGATATTCTGGTCTGAACCAAAGTGGTGGACCAACTAACATTTTCGTTCTTAGAGACATACACCCAAAATGGCTAAAAGGATAAACATAACCCTTTGTACATCCAGGTGATTATTCACTGATGAAAACTTCAGTATAATATGATTATATTATCTTCTCTTTCTGCTAATAGGTCCTTTTAACCTAAATCTTGAAACCAGTGGAAAGTGGAAACCAGGACAAACTAGTCAAACACCAAAATGATCACCTGAGCTATGAATGTCATAGTTGTACTCATCCGCACAAAAAAGTGTCAGTCACTTCTCGTAGCTTTATGATACTTCATTTCTTTCTCCCCTGTGTGACTGCTGATAAGACACTCATAACTCTGCAGCAATAGAACTGTATTGATTGCTCGCACATATCGACTGGAGGCCCCATTGTCATATAACTTGAATGGATTGAAGATTGAGTGCTCTTTTTTAATTTACAGCACTTTTTCTCATTTATATAGTTCCTGTAAAATCATCAAGAGCAGGTAGAGACACGGTCGACCAACTATGACTACAGGAAGGTCTTAGCCAAGAAAAAAAGAACATCTGCTCTTTAGATCTTTATGAATATTATTGGACTCCATCTTCTGCACTGGAATGAAAGATATCTGACATAAACATCTCAATTTTAGTTTTCCTTTCTTAAGGGACCAGTTTTCTTTCAATACATTTTTACACATGATTTTTTTTGGCAACATTTGCAAATAGGGCCATTCATATTGCAATGATTTCTTTGTGTGAAGCTGTTAAATCTGTGAATAAAAAAGGAAAGAAATTAATTTTGAAAGATTATTTTAAATATTTCAAAAATTGAATTTCCCTGAAGTGGAAGTTGCATGTTTTCACAGTAACCTCAGTGTTTGAAGGGGATCGGTGTAATATCTGGGCTGTGTCCAGTAGAATGGTTTGAGTTAGAAACACATGGAAGGGCTGATGATGGTTAACAGTAACAGGCCACAGACAGCCCTGCTCTGTATAATTTCCTGAGGTGTCAGTGTCAAACATCTCATATACCTCTGCACTTGCCCTCAGCTTTTAAATGAAAATGTATATGAAAGGAAATGTGAGTTTCTCGACTCAAAATGTGACAAAAAAGCAGATATGTTTCATTATGGATTACTTCACATTTTGGAGCATGTGGTCAGAGTCAAAGCTGATTTGTCTGAGGCGTCTACACCACTGAGGAATAGCAACATAAGAGAGGCAGGGGCTTGGATTGCCTCTTTTATAGCCGACAGCCGAGTAGCATTTTGGCTCAGGCTATGTGCAGAAGATGAGCGGAGCTGAAGTGCCTTTGCTGCAGAGAGTCTCATTGAAAAGCTGGTATTTTTGTGGGATTAGTTTGACGCGAAGACAACAGCAGTGCTGCACATGTCCAACATATTTGTTGCAACAGATTGCAGAGCTAATATGAAGAGAGTGCCTTATTCTTTAAGTCACCAGTTTCAGCCATTGATCAGCTGTCATGTATTATAGCAATTTTTCATTTCCTATATGGCTGCGTATTGATCAGACAGACAGGTCAACTTGTTTTCTTTTTTTGATTTGGGCTGTTAGTGTGGCTGGTCAATGCAGTCACTGTGAGAGTCCCTGTTAATTAATAATCCTGGAGCAGGCATATAGTTCTGTTAAAATATTTTTTATTGTTGAGGCTTAGATGAAAAGATTTTCACTCTTGTTGTGGATGCACAATAAATATCAAGCTGGAGTCTGGTAACCATAGACTTTATATAAAGATAGACCACAAAAGCAAAGCCAAATCATCTCAATTGCTACCTGGTGGCTGGCTGCAGTATAGGGTATAAAAAATGCATCCACCATGTTAGTGGATGGGACGTGGACCAAACTAATAATTCAAGGTTACCAGCTGCTGGCTATATCAAACTTCTCAATTGTTTAAGAAAATGAACAAGTGTCCAATATTCAAGTAATCTTTGATAGACTGCCGATAGAAACAATGAAAGGTTCCTTAAACGTGTGTCTGTGTCGTGTAGCTAAACACTCCGGTAGCATATTTTCCTACATTTATCTGACTGTCCTGTTACCGTCACAAGAGAGAAAATGAAAACAGAGGGCAAGAATTAAAAGCTGAGTTTTGAATTAGTGATGTTAAATTGAGCGACACATATGCACAGCTTTTCAAACCAGACCAACTTGTTTGTTTTACATGAGGGGCCTTACGTCAGGGGGGTTATGTCAAAGCTGTGTGACTGAAACAGGCACTGAACTCAAAGTTCAGACAGTCATTAACCAATAGGTTAGTTAATGTACCATGTTAGTGATCTAATAGGACACAATTATTTCTCTGGCCAGACATAAACATGCATGTACATATACATATACATGCACATGCATTACATATTCATAAACAAATATATATATACAGGTACATATACACATGCATATGGACATATACATATACATAAACATATACATATATAACCCAGGATACAGATAGAAACATTATTGCAGAGAAAAACTCATTTTACCCTCTTAGATTTTCAAAATGTGAGTAGAGGTGGGTCGTGCCTTAAGTCCAAGATTTGTGACAGGGTCGTTGTTTGGTCAGACGAGTTCATGTAATGTGAAAGGGGTCCCTCACAGACAAGCCCTCAGGGAGTTAGCTCATTTACTGAGCCTCTTTATCGTCATTAGCTTCACAGTTTTGGTTTTATGGATTTAAATCCTCAAACAGCAACAGGTGGAGGAACTCTATGTTGATTAAAAGATGTGTTGTAAAATATCCTTATAAGTAGGGAACAATGCTCTGGAATATCTGCATTTGCACATGCGACCTCATGCTAGTATCTGGTGCCATTATTAAACATCTAACATATTATTTGTAGAAGAATTGTGCCAGTAACAACTTGCCTGTTCTATACTTGTGTTATAAATTTCAATATGCGTGTAAAGTTCTTGAACAGCTGAGTTGTTGTTGGAACGTGCAATCTGCGTAATGTCCCTTTAGTTTTCACGCTGAGTTATACTGCTAAGTGCTTTGGGGTTATAATGCTATAACTGCTTCCAATGAACAGATGTCAATTTGGAGAAAAACAGTAATATTTCTCAAAACATTGTTTACCTTTTCTGGCATCTGCAATAATTACATTATAATTAGTCACAATAATTTTGAAGTAATATTGCATAGCTAAAGTAACTGCATAGAAAGGGGAATGTGAGTACATTATGAACCCTCGTCCTGTTCTTCTTGTATTATTACCAGAATAAATTACTTTTCCAATAGGGTTTGGGGGGTTTTTCAGTCCGGAGATGTGAAAAGCACAAAAGTATGCAGGCATTCTGAAAACATACCCTGCTTTGTTTTTTATGTCTTCCTATAAACCCTTTCACCTCAGGGGGGTTGTATTTTTGGATACGGAGCCGGCAGACGTAACTGTCCTTCATAATATAACTGTCTTAACTTTATCTCCTGTTTGTAATGTCTATGTGCGTATACTGACATGGGACACATATTGACATGTTGCACTTTTATTTCTGAATGACATAATGTATTGAAATTCCAGCAAGAATGTCTAAAGCAGGAGGCATCACAAAATGCAGTGCACCTTTCTTGAAATTGTTACACTGTGGAGACACTAAAACTGCAGAGGGAGTGTGATGTTTTTGCCTCTGTGCATGCTTGTGTGTGTGTGTGTGTGTGTGTGTGTGTGTGTGTGTGTGTGTGTGTGTGTGTGTGTGTGTTTGGATGAGGGGGAAAAAGTACCATGACATAAATCACAAAAATCTAAGGTGAAGACATTTTAAGGTTAAAATACATCTGCAGGAAATGAATGTAAGTCAATGTAATGTCCACAGAAGTCATGGAGACATAACATGTCTAACATGGCAAGGCCAGTTACTTATGTACATGTACACAACCCCTGAATCTATCTGTTGTGTACTGAATGTAGCTCCTAGTGTGGAGTCCAGAATTCCATGATGTCCATGAAAATAAGATGAGGAATTGAACTACTTTGGTTTGTGTAGTTTCTTGACTTCTTGGGATCAAAGGTTGATTTTCTTTATTTATGATTTTTTTGTTTGGACATTTTCTTGAATCAAAGCTCTTATATCATGAACCGATGAGTGTTTTTGTTTGTCACACTGAATTCAGCATGAGCATCAGGCTGAGTGTAGCAGTTGTGTCCTCTCTCTTTCTCTGGTGTGGAATGCAGACGTGTTGTTGTATATCACTGGCAGCGATGCTGAACAAATAAGCCTCCTCTGAGCTGTGTGTGTTGTCTCACAGCTGTGTGTGTGTGTGTGTGTCCGTCAGTTTTCTAATTGTTTTCACTAAGCATGCTACAATGTGATGAAGACGACCCCCTGTCATTCTCAAGCCCTTTATGCATCGACTGAATAATTCTCCTCCACTTTACTTGTGTGTCCGTGTGAATTAGCGTGTTTCTTTACAAGGCAGAGCCAGACCAGACTGGCCCACCATGTTTTTTTGAGGAGGGGTCCTCTGTTTATAAGGTAATTAGAGTGCTTATGGTTCAACCCGGGTAACTGAGGTCAGACTAATCTACGTCTAGATGTCAGTGGGGGTGTGTGTAAAATGATATGGATCACTGGCAAAATTAAATAACCTTTAGGGTGAAAAAGGCACAGGTGGCAAAACACTGATTGTGTGTGATGTCCTCATCATTCTGCACAAGTGCACGACGCAGTGTGTGTGAAGTCAAATGTCATCCTACAAACTGGTATTATGTGTGTGTGGGTATGTGACTCTGTAAACCACGCTCATTGATATTCTTGCAGAGTGTCATGGAGGCTTTTGGGATATCCTTCTGCCTTGTTCTCTCACTCATGAATATGAATGTAATCCACATGTGTTTTGAATCTGTTTGCTGATTTGCATGAAGTTCATGAGCAGCTAACAAGCTCGCACAGGACGACTGCATTCTTCGCTGTTGTTACGTGTCTCTGTGGTCCCCGCTCAGCATGCAGTTTGTTGTGTGATTTGAATATGATAAAAAATGTTTAATCTTTCGAGAAGTATTGTTAGAGCCACAAAGATAAATTAGTGTCTTTGCTCTTTTTTTTCTGCCCCCATGTGTGCCAGTGTGGAGACCGGTCTGGGTCTGAACTGTCTCTGCTGTTCAAACATTGTGAGAGGAGCTGAGGTCGACTGTTAAACAGCTTTTGGGGAAATTAAAGCCAGATATTGATTGAGACAGTTGTTTAAATCAAGGCAAAGCTATATGGAAATGTATATCCTTTTCAATTGAGGCATTAGTGAGCCTGAGCAGAGGCTGTATAGAGTTTATCCACCTCATAGACACGGCATTAGGCCCTCACCATAGGAAAACATTAGCCTTTTACCCCAAGCAACTAACAGTTTCCATTTCAGAAAGGTGTGTTTGGCATATGCAACATGGGCCATAAGATTTCAAACCTTATCAAGTTTCAGTACCAGTACTGGCTGAATCAATCAATTTCAGATACTGATATATTGGCCGAAACTCTTATACCTCTTTGAAAGGTTCAGCAGATTGCTATTGGCCAAGTGATGAATCGGTCAGGCTCTAATAGCTACACATATGTGACTCTGCATCTGATTTGTGATAAGTATGTAATGAGTCTTTATGTTCACATAACTGGATTATATTTCTGAGACCTTCCATTTCAAATTCTTGACAGATTTTTCTTCTACCGGAATATAAATCCCTTCAGCGCCCCGACCTTCACAGAAGTTCTTTTATCTGTGCAGTTTTTGGAGACATTTATTTCACAATCTAATTAGAGTAAAATGAGGTTGAGTATCATAGAGCTAATAAGTATTTTCTGAAATATATTTAATAAAGACTCCGTTCAGTAAACGTGAATTCAGGACACAGAAATGGATCCAGTTTCCCTGGGACGCTTCTGCCTCTTTCATGATCTTCTGGAGACGGACATGGATGTTTGTTTTCCCACGATTGTTCGACTAACACTGGTTATTTTGCTAAGCTGTTTATTTGCCATAAGTGCCTTCTGTCCCCGTGGAGATGTTATTTTGACATGAAATATTGGGTCTCACAGGAAACCGTCCTCAGATCTACTCTCTCAGGGTGTCTAAGCTGTCGCATCTCTCACCCACAAACACCACAACACAAAGTGCGCTGAAAAGCGATTAACATATTTAAAGACTGGCACACACTGGTTCATTTTACAATACAGTATCTTTGTCGACAACATCTTGTACCACTTTAGTTAGTGGATTTACAGCCACATGAGACACTTTTCTACTTAAAAGTAAATAAGTATGTGCTTTTAAATATACTAAAAGTATAAAAATATAAGTAATTGTCAAGTGTATTTCTCCTACTTCATTATGGCTGCTCTTTGCTCTTGTTGAAGGGGCGGGGTCTAATGTTACCTGCCTGCTCTGACTGGACCAAGGGACCAGTTCCAATTGTGTTATTGATTTCTTTAAAAAGATATAAAAACATTGTGAACATTTAACACAATGCTTTGTAAAAAATCTAGAGGGGTAGAAAGTACATATACGGTATTTGCTGATAAATGTAGTGCAGTGATTATCACCTATAAGTAAATGTACTTAAGTAAAGTACAGATACATGTAAAATGCACTTAAGTACAGTAACTGTCCCACCACTGCATTAGAGTTTATCTGATTGAAATGAAAGGGTCCAAGTGATATATAGCATGTGTATGTGTCCCTCTGTCAGTTGTGTGAAAACCCCCTTCGCATTTCTAGAATCACACAAGTCATGCGCTCGCTCTCCCTTACTCACACACACACACACACATACACACACACACACACACACACACACATACACACACACACACTGTACATGCCTGGCTCTCATGTCATGGGGGGCCTCTCGAGTGAGGATTATTCCTCCTCTACCATAACTACAGGTACAGGGGCTGCAGTGTTGAGTGTCATTACGTGAGATTGTTGATAATATTCTTCGGTGGGAGCCTCACGTTGAGGGAGGGGGCTCCTTATTGCCCCTCTTCAGGAAATAAATATTCAGTTGTGGGAGTGAATAAGTACTCGGCTGCTGTGTATATCCTGTAACAGTCATGACTTTATAAGCAGTCGACTGTACACAGTAGAGCCATGCATTGCAGCGATGCAAAGTCACTGATTTATGTCGCTCTATCGAGATTATATTTCTGTAATGATGTCATGTCTGCAAACAGTGCAGATGGGTCATTTCATTCATAAATACTTTTGGAAACAGGGAATGGAGAAACTGAATCTCAGTGATCCTTGGTTTCAGAATGTAACACTGTACTGTAGGCTACTCTCATTCAGCTCCCAGCCTCTACTGGACCATTTAATGTAGAGATCTCATAAATCAATCAGCGGTCTGTCTTCGGAAAACATGTTCTGCTTTTCTTACTTTTCCACAACGTTCATTAAAACAATTTCCATGCATATCTTCTCATGTGCATGTCTTTATTTGTCATATAATGGGTGGTGTTTAAGAACATGGATATTTTCCCCTTCAAAATGAATCAGTCACTTCAGCGATTAACTTTTTATGACACAGCACTGACAACCGCCAGTGACCAGAGGCATGGTGTTTTTGGGTTGTCTCTGTATTTCTGTACGTTCAATTGGACTCCTATGTGAACTGATTGCTCTGTGGCCCCTATCCCCAGATCTGCTCCTGAGTTAATGTTGTTAAGCTTTACAGCGTTATCTTCTTTCAGTAACTCTTTCAAAGTGATTCAGAGTGTTCTGCACTGCAATGACTTCATAGTGCAGAATGTTTTTATCACCTCGTGTATAAAAGTGACACCTGGTAGCACTTTTCTTCAGAGCAGGGTGTGAGCGAGGGATGATAGCACATGATGACGTGACTTGTGCTGATAAACTATTGCATCAATACATCATCATCGCAGAGATGACACTGATAAAACACAGATGTCTGAGGAAATTATGAAATGGATTTGAAAAGGTAAACTTGTTAGTTTGTTGCTTCGCATTGTCTGAGATCGTTGTTTTTCACACTGCACACCACATGAAAAAAAGGTTCAGCACAAGTACTTCGTCAGTAATGTATGATTCAAAAGATAAATATTCCAAACAAATTGGAAACACCTGTTCATTCAGAACCTGAAAGGGGATTTTACAGTAAATGTTATTCAGTGTCAAGTCAACAGGCAAGAACCAACATGCAACAGCAGGATAGACAGCAGTGTGTGTGTGTGTGTGTGTGCGTGTGCGTACTGGCATGTGTGTGTTGCTTTGAGTGTGCGTGTGTGTGTGTGTGGTCCATCAGGTATTACTTATGTTGTGGGGACCTAAATCTGTTTAAGCAGTCGCAGTCACACTTTCAAGACTCTTCTTGGGACAAAAACTTGGAACAAAAATCAAGTCCCCATAACATAATGATTACTGTAAATTTCAGGGGGAGGATAAGGTTTACGTTAGGTGAAGGTTAAGTTTAGGGATAAGTAGGAGCCATGGTTAAGGTTAGAGTAAGTCTCCATTAAATCAATGCAATGTCCTATGAAATCATGGAGACATGACTGTGTGTGTGTGTGTGTGTGTGTGTGTGTGTGTGTGTGTGTGTGTGTGTGTGTGTGTGTGTGTGTGTGTGTGTGTCCGGCCAAATTCAGTGATGTTTTCCACATTAACACAATCATAAAAACAAACCGTATCACCCGATCTCAACAAGTTCTGCACATCTTTATCCATGATTTGTCCATCATTCTACACAATATGTAAAAATCTTGTACATATTATGTTAATGTTACAGTATTTGGGATTTTCCTCTTACATGAATGTCAATTTGATATTTTACAGAAAGACATGTTGCAAGGGCTTCAAGTTTGTGTCGGGCCAGTGCATTCCTGAAGGTAGGAAAAACTGTTTGGATGTGTCTCCTGTGATTCTTTTCTTTTTCTGTTTGTTTTAATGTCACAGGCGGTTTAATTGCCTGTGACAGGCATGAAAAATGAAAAACGTCTGAGAGATACCATTAGATGAATGTTAGCCTCACCCTTGTGTTCTCTTGCTTTCACACTGATGAAATCACTAATCTCTTACTGCAGATTATGACGTGTGCGCTGGCGCCCCATGTGAGCAACAGTGCACGGACCATTTCGGTCGAGTTGTGTGCACCTGTTACCCCGGCTACCGCTATGACCGGGAGCGCCACAGAAAACGAGAGAAGCCCTACTGTTTGGGTGAGACCTTGTGCAACACGTCATTAAGATTATTTCTCTTGAAAATGAGATGCTTTAATTAACACACACATTTTATTATTGATCGACTAATTGATTGATTAATATACAAAAAAACTATATAACACCCTAGAGGAAAGACAAAATGAGAAAGGATGACTTCTTTAAGGCTAGTATTCTTTACTTTATGTCCATGTGGGTATTAGTTCTCTTGATTGACATTTTGTCTCTCTGTAATTTGCCTGCTGTCTCCCCTCTGTCTCCACCTGTCACTGCAGACTTTGACGAATGTGCAGACAAAAACACGACCGCGTGCTCTCAGATCTGCATCAATTCTGTGGGCAGCTACAGGTGTGAGTGTGAGACAGGCTATTTCCTGGAAGAAGATAGGAAAACTTGCACCAAGGGGGAGAGAGGTAAGGAGACATTCTTTCTTTTTTCCAGGGAACTTCTGACTGTGATGCAGAGCTGACCACACATTGTTATTTTGCCATGTGTGAGTGTGTATGAGTGTGTGAGTACAGTGGAGAGAGAATGGGGTACTGCAAACACAGACACCTGGTAGTCATTACACATCCCACATCCTCGTGCCTGTCAGAACAGCTCTGTCTCCCAAACATTCGGCTGCCCCCGTGACTCCCGGTCTCTTCTGATTTGCTGGATGCATTTGAGGAAAACATCACAAATGGTCCAGAAGAAAAGTCAAAGTCTTTTTTTTTTCCTTTTACCCCATATTCAGTTCCCAGTGAAGCAGTCAGAGGCTGCAGATTTGCTACTTCCTCCCATGAGTTTATCTTCCGTTACCTAATAAAACATTTCAGGAGTGAGAAATGATGGTTCATATAGTCACGCTCCTGCTTTATGTGCTGCTTCTTAACACAGTGGGGGAAAATAGTGTCCAGACATGTTCACTCATCCATTAAATGTATGCATTCTCAAAGTAGAGGCCTTTCTACCACAGGCCTGAGACAAATCCAGTAGCTTTAGTCGGCTTTGTGCTTATTGTCTTGTTTTCTTTGGTTTGTACAGGATTGTGTTAGTATATGACTTCAACCTTAATGCTTGGATGTGCTGAGTGAATAACCAGCGGAGGAGTGAGTGAGGGTGGAAAATCAGGGCTGCAAATGAAAATGTTACAGAGTCAGCGTGCACTGTATAAGTCACTCATTCCCTAAATGGAAAGAGTTTGCAAAAAGTCATCAAACTGTCACCAGAGAAGCGCTCTGGTTACATATTCAGGTTTTGGTTGTTGAAAATCAGTTATTTATTGCATTGTGATTCTAGAGAGTGTAAAGGTGATATGAGAGTATGGGAGTCTTGCTTCTTTCAATTCACATATTTCTAAGCTATATTTATTTATATGTATTTTCCACCTGCCCAACTCATGCCACGTCTGTCCATATATTTAAAGAATTAGGGGATATTTTGTCTCCTGATGATTTTATAAAAAATTACAAAATTTCTGGCAACTTCCGTGACAAAATCCTTCATTTTTCTTCAATTCCCCAGCAGTGCATCTCTTTGAGAAATCCGACAATGTGATGAATGCTGGCAGTTGCTCAGCCACCTGTGATGATTTCCACCAGATCAAGATGTCGGTCCTGCAGCTAAAGCAGAAGGTGAAGCTCACAAAATAATAATAAAAATCAATACACGTTTCCACCTTAAAATAAATATTGATTCCATGAATTTAGCTGTAACACTTTATCTTAAAATCAAAGTGATGCAACCTGCAGTCCTTCAGCTTTTCCTAGTTTTCTACAGTTTACTGCAGAGATTACGTCCACATTCTTGATTTCCAATCCTGTAGGTGTGGGTGATTGTAAAGTGTAAGTTTGTACAGACACTTTGTATGAATCCACTGGTATGACCATATTACAAATTATTTTTCTTATTACTTATGTACTTATCATTACACATTTACCACTGGAGGCATCTGAACCCATCAGAGCAGGGGTCAGTCAACAGTGGCACTCAACACCTCCAGACTGTAGCACATGATGTATGGTTTGCTTCCAGTTGTGTGGTCCAGGGGCTCCCAAAGCGCTGCTGTATTGCCCCTTTTTTTTCCTAATGTCAGGAGCCTATATTAAGAAAGTTAGTGAGTACTCTTACTCATTCCTGAAGGTTAGAGTCTGAATTTAGGATCACACTGCGGCTCAAACACTTGTACTGTGTCTCAAATTCAGCCGATGCTGCATCGAAGCAAGGTCTTTTGTGTGTTTCCCTCTGGGATTTCCAGATCTGCATGACCTTATACAGAGATCAAACATAGCTTTTCCCAAGGATGCCACTTCGCATACAGAGCAGGAGTTCTCTATGGTCATGCTGAATAATGTAAAGGGGTTGCCTGGCCCGCCATCTGTCTGGGTTCCACCTTGTAGCATGTTGCAGATGGAAGATCGGCTTTCATCTTTGCCACGGTACATATTATTTACATAATTTTACTTGAAATTGGTCCTTCGGTGTGTAATTTTCCTGTCCTGTTCAACAGTGCAAAACCATTTTATGAATGACGACCACATGCAGTTACGCATTGCTTGCTTCCAGGAGAAGGGAAAAAAATACACTACATCCCACAAGATGACATGTATTAATGTTGACAATCTAATGTGTTGTTAATGGTGTTATTTGTAGATGACTGTTCATTGACCTGTTCATTCAGTCATTTCGTTCTGCATCCTTTCTTAAGATGGCCATGCTGTCAAACAGTGCTGACGTCCCTGAGCAGATGACCAGGGAGAAAATGACTTCCTCTGCATTTTCACTAGGGCCTCCAGGTCTCCCTGGCCTCCCAGGTAAAACACAGCTGAAAATGATAAAACAATGTCTGACTGAAGTTCATGGGTCACCAATGTAACAAGCGGAACATGAATATCTGTACAATAGTTGTATTGTAATTTATCTATTAGTTGTCCAGGCATTTCATTCAGAGCCATAAATGTCTCCAAATTAAATTCTCTTAATCAGACTGTATATAAAGATGGTCTACATGGTCATAGATTCTGCCTCCTCCATGTTGGTGTATGGAACTTGGATCAAACTAAAATATCACAAGTCAGTAACAGTTATATAAGTTTTTCTCAAAGAAGGTTTCTGTCATTTTTGATAGTTCTTATCACATTGATTTGTTCAGTGCAAAGTGCCAATTTTGCAATGTTTGGTTTTAATCACTTATTTGATGCTTTAAAAATGGGGTGAAATGCTGAGTATGTGTATCAGTGGGACCTCGTTACTGTGGCTCCATTGCCTGATCTCTGATCCCAGCGTTAGTATGGGGTTATTTTGGCTTTGGATTCCTGGATAGTGAGGCCAGAAATTGGCTGCATTTAAAACCAATCATTTATGTGTGTTTATTGTTTTGCTGTGATTACTTGAGTTGTCTCTGAGGTCCATTAATATCTGGTTTATTTTAGGAGATCCAGGACCAGACGGCCCTCCAGGCCGTAATGGTTTAGTGGGGCCTCCTGGCCCTCCTGGACCAAGGGGCTTGATGGGGCCAATTGGACCCACACCAGACCTGTACCACATAAAACATGGACCTCGAGGACCAGTGGTCAGTTTGTACTATTTGTCCTGAAAGTTATTTTTATGTTTAGCTTTACTCAGCATTTTATACAGCGCAATGTCATATTTAACAGCACAAGGTTCTGAATCAGCAAGTATGAATGTGTGTCCTGACTGTGACCTGCTCTGAGTCATTCTAGGATACAGTTAATAACACTCTAAGGAATTTCTTTGCCTTTTTTTGCTGTTAGTTCACTTCCACATCTCTGCTCCATGTCACAGGGCAGAATTACTGAATTAATCTGGAATTTGATCTAATCTGGAATGTAGTAAAACCTTGAAAAGCTCCCTTTAGTGTAGTCGCAGTTTTTATGGCGTTCTGGGTTTTTCTTGCCAAAGCAGTTCAGATAATTTAGTAATCCTGCGTCATGAGACAGGGCCCAGGAGAGCTGTGATTGATTTATCTGTATGAAGCAACCAAATATCTCGTGTTTCCTTTGACACATTTTAAAAACACAGACACACACACACACACACACGCTATTAAAGATATCCCTAATATTTGGAAGGTGAAAAAAAGGGATGACACATGGTAATGGCAAAAACAACAGAGAAGACTGAATCCATTTACAGCTTTAGTTGTGTTCTTTGGCTCGCTGCAATTTTGCCTTTGAGTGCAAACCCTCCATGTTGAAGTGTGGGACCTGAATCAAGAATGTGCAGGAGGTGGCCAGTGAGTCATATTTTTAGCTTTTAAAACACTTGTATTTATGCAATCTCAATACTAATAAATCAGACTATCAACACCTGCAAATAGTCATATCACAAGCTGCATGGGGCCAAAACCAAGAGGTCAGGAACAGTGTTTTTGCATTTACAATTAAAGTGATGTATTGCTTTGTTCAGTGACATTTGGAAGTGTGTTTTAATTCACAACCTTTTTTCATGACCCGTTAATATATTTAATCAGTTCTCATGCTGACTAAGAGGGAGTCGTCCTGTCTTCACACACGAACCCTGATTAGATTCTGAGCACAGCTATGCGGTTTGGCAGCCAGGTCTCATGTGTTTGAGTGAATGTCAGGGTTTCAGAGACAATGACAGAGGCTTGACGCTGATCTGAACATTGGCCCCGCTCCTGATACAATGTCGTCACGCTTCTTCAATGATGTTTATCCCAGGGAAGAGATCAAAGCATTCTCAACCACAGAGCTGAAGTCGCTCATAAATTGCCTGAGGGCCGTCACACGCTTTATCTCTGATGATCTCTGCCGGTGGAGTGCAATGGAGGTGTCAGTGTTGTGTTTAAGGGGTGGCTGTGGCTGAGGCGGTTGAGCGGTCGTTCTCTAACCGGAAGGTCGGCCTCATCTGCATTCTGAAGTGTCCATGGGCAAGACAGTGAACCCTGAATTGGCCCTCATACAGAAAGGGCTGCCCATAGGTGCACTGTATGAATGTGTGCGTCAAGGGGAATCAACTGTACTGTAAAACAGTCTAGTCTTGTCTAGTCACCAAGACTAGAAAAGTTCTATATAAATACATACCATTTACCATTTTTTAAAATAAGATTTGAAGTAAATGGGCGTTCTGAGAAAATAGGGAATTGACGCATTTTTGTTTGTGTGCAAGATGCGCCATCGAGTAAAGCGTGTATCGTAGGGCTAAGAGACAAACAGATGCTTATTTACATAATTTGGATTTCACCTGACTTTTGAGTGTGAAATCAGACTGACACAAACAGGTGATTGAAACAGAA